>NC_057948.1:3529834-3654094 GCF_018555375.3 Anguilla rostrata
GACCAAATTAAGAACTACAAATTTATATGCCACTACTACTCTTGTCTTACTTTGGCTTAAAGCCTTAAGGTGTACAGTGTGGCATATCTGACAAGTGATGAGGGTACATAATTACTCTGCTTAGCACCTTCCAAACAGCCAATGGGTATCCATTTAGATTATGGATATTATAACAGTTGGTTTCAGTACCAGGGTCTGCTGTCTTCATTCAAAACTGAAAAATGTTGAGCACTTGGCTATTGTGTCCCAGTGCTAGTCTGCTTACTTTCTGGGCGTCTCCTGCAGTACCACATAAGAACCTTTAGCATCCCCAGGGTGGCCAGCACTACAATCACCACCCTGACCACTGTCTCAGTGGTCCATCCTGTGTCAGAGAGAACATATGGTTACTGAGTCTGATGTAGCCTGTTATCAGATTCAATGTGGCTGATGTAGTCTGTTCTCAGATTCAATGTGTCTAATGTATTCTGTTCTCTGATTCAAATTGCAGTGTCTTAAGGCCTTAAGGCCATCTTAAGTCCCAGACCATGTTGGCCGTGTTGAATATTATCATGTTGAAGGTTGTGCAGTGGGTGAGGAAGGTGTGGTCAGAAGGTGTCACTACCTGGCTGTGTTGGCAGTGTGAGGTGCAGGGGGACCTGTGTTCTGAGCATGCTCTCTGTGAACACTGCACAGGCCCAGTGCAGCTGGTCTCTGCTCAGAATGGGTAGGGTGAGACTGAGCATCTTTTCTGGGTGCCCCTCACTCAGGACCTCCTGCTTTACGAGTTCCCCCCTGCCCTCCTTCATCCGGAGCCAGGCCAGGGTCACAGAGCCGATCACCTGTGATATCTCACAGTTCAGCACAACTGACTGATTCCTGGACAGACCACCAGGGGGCTCTGCTGACACTACACAGACACACGCAGACACACACAAGAGAATTGTTTTTGATTATTTGTAAACCCATCCTCCTGCAATTAATTCAAGAAGTAATCTCTTATTTTTTTCTAGAATTATTTTTAATTAACAACAGACATTCAATAACAGACATTCATCGATTACATGCTTTGGACATGACAAGAGTAAGTAGCCTACAGCTTTCAATCTTCCCGCGTTTTCTGACATCAAAGACTCCTCTTACCCTGAAGGGTTATCAGTGTTATATAGCTGAAATAGCTGTTATCCACATAGCATGAATATCTTCCAGCGTCTTGAAACATCACCGGCGATATCCTCAAAGGGAAACGTATTCCGTCGTAACCATCCGACGAGAACCTCTCTCCGTCAATCTCCGTAGAAATCCTGACCTTTCCTTCCTTCCCAGCTGTTGCCAGAGTTTTTGTTTTTCCTTCAAAAAATGGCACCCAGGCCCACCTAGCTGTTGTGTGGTGGCTCGGAGACGCGCAGACGAACACGACTTCGGTGCTGTCAGAGCTGTCTCTGTACAGGTTATACGAGGTATGATACGTATCTGAAAAATGAAGCACGCAGAAGCCGTTAGAAAAGCCACCGATATTTGGACAGCTGTGGAAAAAAATGGTTAAGTACTGTGCGGTTTTACATTTGAGAAGATTCGTTAAAAAAAACATCAGGATAAGGGAAGAATAATTCGTCGCCCTCACCTTTCCTGACGGAGAGCGTATTGCTAACGTTGTGTAGAAGCAGTCCGTTCTGCTCGAGCGAGCAGCTGTACCTTCCCTCGCTGTGTTCATCAGCGCTGTGGATGATGATGTGGGCTGCGTTTTTGTGGAAAAGGGTGGTGTTAGAAGTGCGAGTTCCTTCTTTTTCCCAGTGTAGTGTGGGGCAGGGAGAGCCGGGGTCGACACCTTTATCTAACATAGAGACAGGTGGGGAAGGGGGGGGGGGGTATCTGGAAGGGATAATAAGGAGGAATCCATGATATCCAGGATGAGGTTGGGGCGTACGGAACTGAATGGGACATTGGAACTCATGAGTAAACGTCACGGGGCTATATGATTATTATTATTATTTTCTTTTTTTGTTTTTACTTCAGTATATATAATTATAATTATTACTCCAGCCCAGTATGTGGTGGTAATTCACTCATGTTAATGTGGAATCGCCAAAAACTGAAGACGAAGAAGAAGAAGGAAAACGAATCCTCGCGAGATCTCAACATATTACCGATGGTCATCCACAAGACGGCACCGTTGATAACTAGACTTGAGGTATGATGTAAATACTTTTAGTTTCACTTTGGCAGTGTTATTAAATTAACACTTTCTACGGTGGCTTGGCCATAAAGGTTATGCCAGTAGCGCTCATTTGTACATTGGAACGTATCTGGGACGAACGTGACGGGCGAGTGCAGGAACATTAATTTATGGAAGACGGAGATTAATTAAGCTAATGTCGGTGGGCGTACTGTGCTCACAGGAGATAAGGTTATATTTTAACTCTTATAGTGTATATGTGCATCATCTCTGATCAGTTTTTATACTAGGTGTTACCTATGGGTATCCATTCATTGTCTGCTGCCTGCTATTGTATGGTTGGTATGTAAGGTGATCGCTTTTTCCCTTTTGTGAAATATGCTACACTCTTATAATGCAGGCGTGCATTCGTTTTCTTTACCTTTTCTTACTTTTGCGTTTGCGTTGATTTGGTTATTTTTGATGAGTGCAGATATGGCGATCCCGGAACTGTAAAAGCATTGTTTAATCACTGCGTGCATCACTGCTATGTAGCCTATCTGGTGCACGTTGGTGCGTTTTCTGTGGTAGCCACATCTGCGGCCGGCCCCATGTTCATCGGCACTCTGATGAGCAAGGCGGAGAAGTTTCTTATGCTTTTAACGTCATCGCATTTTCCCTTTTGTCAAATGCACTCTTATGCAGATGGAATCCAATAAACTCCAATGCTATGCAGCTACGTCGTGGTCGGTCCTCGTCTTTTCATAAACACAACGCAGAGTGAAAACGAAATGAGCTGTGTCACTGATGCAGTATGTGCTATGTCACTAGTACAGTGTGTCTGTCACTAGTGCAGTATGTTAAGTCACTAGTGTGCTATGTCACTAGTTCAGTGTGCTGTGTCACTAGTGTGCTATGTCACTAGTTCAGTGTGCTGTGTCACTATTACAGTGTGCTATGTCACCAAACAGTGTGCTGACAAAGTTGCTCGCTTTAGAAGCTACAGAAAAATTCAAATTCTGCCATATTGTCCAAACCGTTGGGCTTTTTAAACGAACCAGCTCCGACCCCCTCCCCTCCCTGTGGTATGAGGCCGATTAAGAATATCATTTATGGCCCTGATTGAAAATTTGAAATTGGAAATAAAAGGTAATCGTTGTTGTCAAATGTACCATCATTTAAAAGGACATATGGGAATGCAATGTGCATGTCTGTTCATGTATTGAAGATGGAGGATTTTCATTGGGGGTGAAATAAAATAAAAATGTTAGGCAATCGTTGTCTTTTGGTTAGTTTTTGAACACGGCTTTCTTTTTTTTTAGTGTTTATTTTATATCGACAATGTGACTTTCTTAACTACAAACGTACCTTTTAAAGCGAAGACTTCATATCTGGCAATTAAAACATTCTCTGGTCTTATTGGTGAAAAAGAAAAAACGCCTGCGTTTCGAAAGAGAGGCTCCATCTCAAAGTCCTTGCCATTTTTAAACGCTCCAAATATGTGATTAGAATGTTTGTACCTGAACATTCTAATGCTAACAATTACTGCTGGCAATCGAAAGTAATGGAGTTCTAGAACATTGACTCAGAACTTTGAAGAAACATTCCAAAAAACCTACCCTTTAAAGTTGTTTTCTTTACAAAGGTAGTGTGTGGAGGTGGGCCTGGCCATTTAGAATTTTATGAACAAGACACCGTGGTGCAGTGGGTTGCACTGTCGCCACACAGCAATGAGGTCGTGGGTTCAAATCTCGGCTTGGTGTGGAGTTTGCATGTTCTCCCCGTGGCCACATGGGTTTCATCTGGGTACTCCAGTTTTCTCCCACAGTCCAAAGACATGCAGGTAGGCCAGTTGGAGACTCCAAATTTCCCAAAGGTATGAGTGTGCGAGTGAAAGGTGTGTGTGCCCGGAGACAGATTGGCGACCTGTCCAGGGTGTATTCCTGCCTCTCGCCCAATGCACGCTGGGATCGGCTCCAGCACCCCCCAGTGACCCTGTATAGCGGGTTTAGATAATGGTATAGATAATGGATGGACACGTGGCTGCACTTACTACAGTGGTTTCCTCGTTTAGCCAGGTGTGACTTCTTAGAACAGTGACGGTTTTTGGCTTTCTGTCCAGGCTCTTAAGGGTTTATTTGCACACAGACTCAATGCATCTCAGTGTGGTTTTGCTTGCTTGCACCCAGCTTGTCTGGCAATGTGTCAGATGAGGTACTTCCCCTATGTTCAGCCATTTCCTGTAAAGTATACCTCGTAAAAAGACTAGACACCAGTAAGAAGTGCTGCATAGGGCATAAGCCTTGGCAATGGTACTGTTTTGGACCCTGTTGTGGATATCAGGACACTATCACAGACTTTCAGCTGAGAGTGAATCCCTCTTTCCACCTAGCCTATATCATATATTAATTAATTCATTAATTTATTCATATATAAATCTCATAAAAATGAACACCAGACAAGCTGAGTTGCAGGGGTCTGATGGCGGATGCCGGAAGGCCAGCCAGAAGGGAGTTGCAGTAGTCCAGGCGGGACAGTACCGTTGCTTGGACCAAGAGCTGGGTTGAGTAGGTGGTGAGAAAGGGGCGGATTCTCCAGATGTTGTACAGTTACCACAGTAGTCACACATCTATTCCAAAATAGCTTTGATAAAATAGTTTGTACTTCCTGTTTTTTTGAGCCATTTCCTGTGAAGTATACAATGTTTAAAGACTGGACACCAGTAAAAAGGTCTGTGCAGGGCATCAGCCATGGCAATGGTGACTGTCACACACAGAAAAGCAGACAAAAGACTGTTGCATGCTGCATGCAAACACAGCAACATACAGCACATGGTAGCCTGCTACATGTAACAATCAACATGAAAGTCAAATCATGATGAAATAAATAGAAGTACTAGACAAACAGGAAAAACTTAAGTATGCTGGGTATTGGTCTGTACACCATGCATGCATTGTTGGTTGTCCTTTAGCCATGACCTAAGTGTACTGGCAAAGGAGTGACGTGATGGGCACGTTTGTATGGTGTGATGCAGGGCTGGGAGTGGCTACTGATCATGTGGCGAACAGACAGGAAAATCAAAAATGTTCTGCTGTTTATTGCCTATAGGACCCAGCAGAATCCTCCAGCAAACAAGAAAAAATGCCAATCTGGCAACCAAACGCTTCTCAGGCAAAATAATAACAAAACTCAGACCCAACAATTACACCCAACACAGTCCATCACACCACTCCCCCTAAGCTCTCTCCTTTAGGCCTGAGCACCAGGCCTTTTATTAGGCCCAATTATCAGGTAATAGGCCACTGCTGTAATGACTACAAAACAGCACTGATGTGTCCATATCTGTGTGTGGTGCCGGTGCTGCCCCCTAGTGGACAGCAGCACCCCAACTCTCTTCCTGGCACCACAGTGGCTAGTGGCAGTGTGGCTAGAACTGTGAGGTGCTTTTCCTTCCTGATTGCAGTGGGTAGCACTGTCACCACAGAGCAAGAAGGTTGTGGGTTCAAATCTCGGCTTGGTGTGAAGTGTGGAGTTTGCATGTTCTCCCCGTGTCCACGTGGGTTTCATCGGGGTACTCCAGTTTCCTCCCACAGTCCAAAGACATGCAGGTAGGCCAGTTGGAGACTCCAAATTGCCCAATGTTATGAGCGTGCGAGTGAAAACATATGTTTATACTTGCTTCTGAACGGAATTTCAGTAAATGTACAAGTGATTGTTTATTTGCTACGTACAATAAATACTGCATGTAAAATACATATTGTACATGCATACAAAGAGAACTTCTTTATCCCCATGGGGACATTTCCCTCGCAGCATGTTACATTCACATTTACGAGTGTAGCTGAGTCAATTTGTTTGTTTTATTTTTATTTTTTTTGTGAACATTCTCAAAACCAGTGTGTTATATTTTATTTCATTGGGTCAAAGTTTTGGTATATCGCCAATTTAATATTGAAGGAATGAATGTGCAAATAGCTCCGGTTTACCTATTGTTGCAGGGGGGGCTTTAATTATTGACGCACAATTAGCTGCAGAAGGGACGTAGTTGTAAAAACGCGGCAGAACTTGGACAGCTTTTGTGCTGGTAGGACGTGTTGTGATACTCTCTCTCCTTTGAATAATCTAGCGTGTTTAAAAGTAATATAACCTGGTTCAAAGTGCATGGAAATGTAAAGATACATCATTGCTAATGTTTCATGAATTTGTCATTGAGTTTCGTCAGAAAAACGGACATTATTGCTGTTAGATCTGTCGGAGATTTTCTCCTCAATTGCATATTTCCTAACTCGCTGCAGCTGAATGAGAGAGAGCCTGTTAACACTGTGTGAACTGATCGTGCCCCGTGCTGCTCTTTATAGACAATTAAAGTGCAGATCCTTCCTGAAGCCTGGTGTGACTGGTCTCCTTGAGCAACCATTCTGCAGCCGCTACACGAGCACACACTTATACCAAGAAACGTACTATCATTCACGCGACAGAAAGGCTGGGCAGTGAAATACATAGGCTACATACCAATACAAATTGGACATATACACGCCTATTCAATCAATCTTGACTGTGAGAGAGCCATCCACACACGTTTGGCCTGTCCATGTAGTGCATGCTTATACACACAGGGCCAAGTGACTTGAAAGAATTGAGGAAATATTGGGTAGCATTGCTTTGAAATACATCTTATGTAATTTCGGTGAGGCAAGATAGCCTATATTGTTTGTAGTACCGTAACTTGGCGTCATTTTGATATCAATACTTTTGAGTAACTTGGCATTTTTGTACGTTGAAAACGTGTTTTTTATGAGATATCATTTCTTTTTGCAAAGCGTTTTATTATGAGAGTGAGAAATGCGAAGTGACCCTGTAAGAAACGGTTGTGGATTATGGCTATCCTTGTGTGAATTTGTACAATCTGATGAGCGTGTACCGTTTAGCAGTTTCGGTGCGCTATATATGTAAAGCAGTGGCTGTGACAAAGGGTGCGGTGGCGTAAGTGTAAACGCATCAAAAGCGCAGGTGAAATATGGCCAGTGTATGTATGTACTCACGGATCCATCCATCCAACGAGCCTTGATTGACAAAAGAATCAGCAAGCCCATAGAATTAGAGCTCCCTAGGTCGCAACTTGTATACCCTTCTGTCCTGCTCCGTTGTCTGTAATTTCGTGGAGATGCACTTTTAGTGTTTGTAAGGTTTATAAGGCATTTTATAGGCTTATCTGCAGGTAGGAATCCTCTTCGCTGTTCTGCTAAGCTAGAACTGGAAAACTTGATAGTGGAGAATAGGAGCAGACGCATATGTCCCAGCAGGCTTTGCATATGAGAAAATAACAACAGTGTGAGATAAATTAGTAGAAATGATGAAATTGTGTAGTTGAAACAATGTTTTTAGCAGAATGGGCATGTAGGTGAAGGTTGACATGATCACAGACTATAGTGCGAAGTAGCCTAAATGAAGTGACCATGAGCGAGCTTTGTTTCCTTATCGAACGGTATAGCCTATATAACAGTCTGTATAAAGCATTGATCGTTAAAGTGGAGGGTTAAGTAACGTGTGAAATCTATTGCACTGATATGCTTTTGTCATGTTCAGTACTAGTAGTTATACTTATGAGTGAGTCATGATTTTAAATGTAATGTTTTAATGGGGAGTTGCAGAACGTACGTACGTAGTAATTGTTTGTATGTGGCTAGATAGAGATCAGGGTGAGGAAACATGAATGTAGAAACGTGGTGTTTGCTGATAAGAAGGTTTTGTACAGTAGCCAAGTGAAGAAATGTAGTTAGTAGAAATGTGTAACTTTTTAATAAAATGAATACATTTGCGGTCATGAAATGCATATGGGTGGCCGTGAGTGAGTTTTGGTGAAGCAAATATAAAAGCGTAAGAAAACGTTAGTGTAAAAGAGGAAATTATCTGCCTGAGGGCGAGGCGGGATTCAATCCTTCATCCGGAGGGTTACCAGTCTGTGACTTTTTTAGTGCAGCACTATGACATAGCTATGCAATGCGTGAAATATCATTAGCAAACCTGTCCGTGGTTTTAAAGAAGAACACAGGCCAGTAAGCACAGAAGAGCTCCCGTTGAATCCATATGGCTTTGCAATATTGTAGCCGGTTAATAACTGAACGTGCAGACGGTACGTCATAATGCAGTGTATACGTTCGGTAGATATGGTGTAAAAGCAATAATTGAGAAGTAGTAGACAATTGTTAGTGAGGGTAAAAGCAGGTTAAAGAAACGTGTCCCTAGCTGGGCTTGAACCTACGACCCCATGTTCCCAAGACTGTGACCTTACCCACTAGGCCACAGGCAAATTAGCTGTTTACACTGGAAATGTTTCAGGTAAAAAGGTATGGGTATTTTGCGTGTGTATGCAAGTTTTTGATTGGGTCGTGAGGATGAGGATTTGGCTGATGTCAGTAAAATGTCCGATGGGGAGACATGTTGTTCGTGAGATAGGCGGCAGGAAAAATAAGAATGAGAAGAAGAAGGAGAAAACGCAAAATCCCCTTAGTTTGGGGCTTTATTGTGTGGACATGTGAAGTTGTTTATGAAATCTGTCTGTTGAAATGGGGTCAGAATGTACAGAATTTGATGTTTTTAAGGGCTGAGTGTCTGTGGCTGTTGTGGTTATTTCTGTGGGGAACCCTGAAAAGTGCCAAACTCTCGGTGCTGTATAGGTATGGGGCATGCCCCCGCCAAGGCGTAACTTGGCGGGATGGCATATCTGCCATCCCAGTGGTACAGATAATGGATGGACACATGGCTGCACTTACTACAGTGGTTTCCTCGTTTAGCCAGTTGTGACTTCTTAGGACAGTGATGGCTTTTTGGCTTTCTGTCCAGGCTCTTAAGGGTTTATTTGCACACAGACTCAAGGCATCTCAGTGTGGTTTTGCTTGCTTGCACCCACATGCCAGGCAATGTGTCTGATGAGGTACTTCCTCTATGTTCAGCCATTTCCTGTAAAGTATACCTCATAAAAAGACTAGACACCAGTAAGTGCTGCATAGGGCATAAGCCATGGCAATGGTACTGTTGTGGACCCTGTTGTGGATATCAGGATACTATCACAGACTTTCAGCTGAGAGTGAGTCCCTCTTTCCACCTATATCAAATATTAATTAATTAATTAATTTATTTATTTATTCAGATATAAAGCTCATAAAAATGCAGCCAGATGTACAAAAATAGAACAACATTGCAATGGGTAAATTGTCCATTCATTGTACTATAGAAAAGTAAAGTATAATACAGTCACACAACAGAACATGGAAAAAGACAGTCTTACTATAATAGTGTGTCACAGAATCTGCTACTGCTATATAAATTGATTCAGACCTTTTTTATTTCACTTTAAAATTCAAGTGGAAGTAACTATAATATAGTCACATACTGTAGTAGCACATGGAACCTATAGTATAAAAATGCATGCATTTAAATAAAAACAGTCTTATTTATAACAGAAGGGCTATCACACAGACTGCTATATTGATATAAAATGATCCAGACCCTTTTTTCTTTTTTGTATGTTTGTTTTCAGTTTAAAGTTCAAGATGAGCTAAACTGTTTCAGCATATTAACTTTATCAGTGAAATGGCTTTATATTCCAATGCCAAGCAGTTACACATAGTACTTTTCAAATATGAAATTCTATTATTAAATTATTAATGATAGTGTGATTGAATTTCTTATTAAAGCAGTATACATGCTGTAATATATCCAAATTCAAGACATAGTATCGTAACTTTACAGATTTACAATCACTCCATACACTATCCACAACAATCCAGTGTCTTTCAGTGGTAAAATTCATAAAACACAAACATTATCATATTACATGACATAACATATTAGGCTACATGATGTTGAAAAGAAATGGCATATCTTTGCTATATGCTGCAACCACACTGAGGACAGAAAAAAGTAATGATGCAGATCTTGGGTTTAAAAGTATGACTATAATTGGTAAAAACAATACTTTTACATTCTAGCCTAAAATATAGCTCAAATATTAATTACAACTATAGGGATTACATTTTAATCTCTATTTACAAATATGTATCATCCTCCAGGCTAACTTGTCGTTTAATTTTAATGAACTAACTGAAATTTCCCTCCATATTTAAATGCAATATTATCTTTTGTGCTTAGTTGGATCTGTATTTGGTATGTTTTTCTCTTTCAGCAGTGTTGGTACAGTACAAATACTTCCTTTCTGTGGAGGGACAGGGGGTCTCTCTACTAGCCCCTGCTGAGACCAATGGGACAGAATTCATCTGGGAGTGGACATCACATGATGGAAGCTACACAAACACTCCAATAATTACTATACAGTCCGATGGGACGTTTTCATGGAATTTGTGGAAGGCGTCTATTTCAAAACAAGGGAAGTACGACATTTATCTGGAACCGGAGTTACAAAATGCAGGAGTTTTTACTTTCATTCAAACTAAACCAGAGAAAGTAAAAGTGGCCCAGTTTGAAGTGTTCGCTGCAGAAGGTAAAATCATTCTTTAATGTAGTTTTCACATTATGAAATTATAAATATGATGTCTTTATTATATATAAGAGTAATATAAAACAATGTTGAAGTACTGGATGTCTTGTATTTTACTTTTACTAAAGCTGAATTTGAAATTTGAATAAAATTTTATGTAAAGCTTCACAGTAAAATATCAAGTGTTAAATCAACACTTACAGAGTAAACATGTTTCCGACTGGACTCATATGTACTCTGTTAGAGTTGAATTAAAGCTGGAAATATTACATCAGTGCACCGGGAACAGATAAGTGGGAGTAAAAGCAGTAGCTTGTGTTTCTCATATTTTTGTACACTGCTTTAATAAACCTGAGGTGATATAAATCAGATTAGTCTATTAATAGTTTCTTAATAGTACATAGCGCAAAAAACGAGGAAAAAAAGTCCCTTTACTGTTACATTTTCTCTTCCATCTCCATAGAACACCCAGCACAGAGCTGGAGGACTCTATATTGCTTTAAATTTTGATGACTGGTTTTCGAGATATTGCCCTTACATTGATTGATGAAAAGTTTGACAGTATTCTCTAATTCAATTGCTCTTTGCTCCTACAGTGAAACCATCTCGCTGGTCCAGTGTAAAAGAAGGTCCTGATGTGACCATGAGCTGTGAAGTATCACACCTTCCAGATTCAGCTACTCTGGACTGGGAAAGGGACAGAGAACCTACTGCTAACACAACGCTGATCTACAACAACACTGCCCACATCATCATCCACAGTGCTGACAGATACAGTGAGGGAACGTATAACTGTACACTCAGATGCAACGGAGCACTTATTTTCAGCATTCCCAGGACACTTCAAGTTGAAAATGGTATGTTACTATGGATACGGTTTTCACTAGAGCATTTACAAAAGCATCGTTGAGCTTTAACCTTTTTTCATAAGCAGCCCTGTGACTGTGAAGCACTTCATTCATGAAGAGTAAAGATAAATCCAAGTAATATCGCCATAGTGATCATAAGACTCCAGTAAAATAGATGCATGATTGCAGATTATTCTAAATAGGAAAGCTTTTCAGAAGTACTTTTCACAGTTTAACACAGTTTAAAAATCAGGGCTGTCAAAGGTTTAACACATTTTTAAAAACTACAATTGTTGCGTGTCAGACTACCAAGTCAAAGTTCACAAAAACTGTTGGGGTGAGTGTTTGTGGACTGCATGCCAAAATCGCATATGAGACGTGTTCCTTTGACTCAGCTAATGTGAGCTGTAGGCTGGGGAGTGAAAACAAGCAGGCTGGAGACACCACGTGTGAGAGATTGAGCGGCTGTATAGTAATGGGGTGGGAATAGGATATACTCAGCCCCATGTTTGGTGGTAAATTATTTTTGGAGGATAAAAAAAGAAAAAAAAATGTAACTATTTTAACTATATTTAAATGTTTAGTATTTTTACATTTTAATGCTGAAATTTCTACAAACAAGGCATGCATGTTTCCATCTTAGACAATGGTAGTGCACAACAACCAGAATGGAGTAAAGAAGGGACAAAATATAAAGTAGAGTCTATCATACTGTAGGAATATCTCACCCATTAAATAAAAATGACAGTTACTGTTGATGCTAATACAATGTGATTTTTTCTTTTAATAAAAAAAACTATAAATTAAAGCCGCAAGCGGCGTTGGGAGGGGTCCAAGCATTGGCAGCATCGCGCCCCCTATGGAGCGATTTTAAAATGGCTTTGTCCTCATGATCATATGCCTTCACCCAGCATATCTACTGAATGTCATGATGATCGTATGAAATATTGATGACTTATGGCCAATTTTGAGCTAAGAGACGCTGTCGGATGACTTAGTTACGTCGCCATGGATGTGTCCTGGCCGCTTCCCGTCAAGGCCTTTACTATGTCGTAACACTTAGATGGCATGTTGTAACACTTGGATGGTCCGGTGTGCATGCACAGCTGCAGTGTTTCTGCGCCGCAACTAAAAAAGGCGTCACAGTAGTGTTGTCACGATACCGAAATTTTGACTTTGATACTGATGCCAGGTTTAGTATTACGATACTCAATACTGAAATGATACTTGAAACGTAAACGGTGCTAATTCGATACTCGGTACCTAACGATACTGAAATTACCTTAATAGATCAGAAACATAATGTCCACAAGGGTTGACCTCATTTTCTAATTCATGGTTTATTTACAACCTGGTTCATTAACAACCTGTAAGTTGAAGTCTCTTCAACATATTAATATGCATAGGCCTATAGTGTTACACACTGAACAATAGAAAAATATGTTAAATATATTTCAAAAATTAAACAGTTGTAAAGTAAATAATCTTTAAAACAGGTCTTTCACCTTTAAATAGATTTTAAAACAGCATATTTTAATAACAATACAGCATCTATCTATAATAAAATATTTCCAAATTGGAACACCTATTGCTACTGAAGTGAACTGAGTCAAAGCTTGCGCTGTATCAGGGAAGTGAATGCACAAGCGCAGGTCACCTCACTTGGCAACCTTAGTTGCTACTGCCATCTAGCGAAGATTCTGACAAACTACACTTTTCATCCTCTAAATCAGTAATGCGGGAGACACATTTCCCTGGCTTTTACATTTGACACAGAACTACCGAACATCGGGAAATTCAAATACGAAACCGTTTTTTTTTCTTTTTTTTTTTTTTTTTTTTTAAGTACCCAGAAAGTGCTGAAGTTTTGGCATACCGTGCAACACTACGTCAGACACATATTCCAATCCATTGCTCAGTTTAGCAGAGAATGCACATTTCAGAGCGCCACAGAGACAGATAGAATAATGACACTAAATGCACATTTCAAATAATAAAGACGACATTGAGAAAAAACTAAAAAAAGGACTTAATATCAACTCGCGACCCGCGTGCTGACCGCAGAGCAGCCTACCGGTTTATTTATGTAGACATTGGCAGATCAGAAAATTTTCGGTTAAGCTGACCTATAAAACGCTATTCCAAAAGCCAAATCAGACATGTTATACATCGTTAGAAAGCTTATACTCTCACCTACTGAATAAATCAATTGTCAATCAAGCCAAATTGGACTAAGAAGAACGACAACGCCGTAAGCAACAGGTGTGGTATTACTCACAGCTATTTTTGAAAATATCCGACATTTCACAAACGGATTATCCAAGACAATATATAACCACTCATTCGCAAAAGGGACATCTCTACGCGTAAAACCGATGGTAAGATTGTATATTTATTAAATGTTTAGTCCCAGATATTGACTGTAGAATGACATGGTATAATTTTTGTTTTTAATTGTCTCGTTTATTTCGTTATTCAGTGAGCAGCCTTTTCACTGCTGTATTGGCATATTTTAGGGCTAATGTCGGGTTTATCTTGTTGCTACGGAATATTGCATTACATTACATGACATTACATTACAGGCATTTGGCAGACGCTCTTATCCAGAGCGACGTACAACAAAATGTATAACCATAACCAGGAATTAGTGTGCCGAAAACCCTAGAGAGAAATACCGTTCCAAGTGCAGGAAACATCCGCATAGTTCAACTTGGACCCAGTTGGTTAAACTGATTAACGCTAACACAAACAAGAACAGCAACAACGCAGTCTATGAGAACATTCAAGCAATAGTTAAGACGAGTTAAGACTAAGTCACCTACGGAACAACTACCTAGTTACAAACCTAAGCTTACAGTCAATTTAGAAATTAATTGAGAATACGATTTCTCAGCACAATGACGGATTTAAAGACTAAACGAACTCACCCGATGTTGTCTTCAAATGGACCGTATTATTTTAGACATTGGCAGACTACAGCGTAAAATGCGTCTTTGTTTATATTCAATATTAGTAATTGCAGCGAGAAACTGCAGCTGTAGGTCGTTATGTTATGGTAGCAACGGAACGAAGCGGACCATATATGTATTAGGCTACCGTCATTGTTTCATTATACCAGCGTGTTTTCGCGCGTGTGCACAGAAACTCAGAACCTATCAATGAAATGGTATAGCTATTTCTCAGCATAATGACAGATTTAAAGATTTAACGAACTCACCCGATACTGTCTTCAAATGGATCCATGCCAAAGAAAAGTAATTATTCATCCTCTCAAAGCTTTACCGGAGCGTATTATTTATTTAGACATTGGCAAAGTACAGCATAAATTGCGTCTTTTGTGAATATTCAATGTTTGAAATTGCAGCGAGAAACTGCAGCTGTAGACACAGATAGTCTGTTATGTTATGGTAGCAACGGAACGAAGCGGACTATATATGTATTAGGCTACCGTCATTGTTTCATTATACCAGCGTGTTTTCGCGCGTGTGCACAGAAACTCAGAACCTATCAATACAATGGTTTAGCTATTTCTCACCATAATGACAGATTTAAAGACTGAACGAACTCATCCGATATTGTCTTCAAATGGATCCATGCCAAAGAAAAGTAATGATTCATCCTCTCAAAGCTTTACCGTAGCGTATTATTATTTAGACATTGGCAAAGTACAGCATAAATTGCGTCTTTTGTGAATATTCAATGTTTGAAATTGCAGCGAGAACTGCAGCTGTAGACATAAGATAGTCTGTTATGTTATGGTAGCAACGGAACGAAGCGGACTATATATGTATTACCGTCATTGTTTTATTATACCAGCGTGTTTTCGCGCGTGTGCACAGAAACTCAGAACCTATCAATAAAATGGTTTAACTATTTCTCAGCATAATGACAGATTCAAAGACTAAACGAACTCACCCGATACTGTCTTCAAATGGATCCATGCCAAAGAAAAGTAATTATTCATCCTCTCAGAAAGCTTTTACTGAAAAACTTTTGGTCGCCTATCCTAGCATGCACGCTAGGTGGCAGTGTCAGACCGTGCTTTCACTGAGAAAAACTAGCGTCGCCATGGTTGTCGCTTGCCGTAAAGAAGTTTACTCGATGTCGTAATCGTTTGGATTTGGAGCTCCAGCTTTTCCGCACCCCACCTAATGAAAAAGTCCAAATGGTGTGCAAACCATATGGCGGACATAGGTGCTCCCAATAGGAAAGTTGTAGAGCACATTCAGATGCATCAGTCGATGAAGTTTTGTGTTGATCTGACTTATGGTGTGGGAGTTATGACCTTTTAAAGTATGATCCTTTGTTATAGCGCCACCATCTGGCCGACATAGGTGATTTTTAGTGCCTGAGTAGTGGGGGGCCATAGGAACCCACATACCAAATTTGGTTGGTCTACAACTTATGGTTGCTGAGCCTCAAACATTTTAGCTGAGAAAACTGCCACGCCCCAACTAAAAAGTCTAAATGGCGGGCAAACAATATGGCGGACACAGGTGGTCCCAATGGCAAAAGTATAGAGCACGTTCAGATGCATAGGTCGATGAAGTTTTGTGTTGATCTGACTTATGGTGTGGGAGTTATGGCCTTTTATGCAAAACCCTTTGTTATAGCGCCACCATCTGGCCGACGTACGTGGTTTTTAGTGCCTGAGTAGTGGGGGCACATAGAAACCCACCTGCCAAATTTGGTCGCTCCAGGACTTATGGTTGCTGAGCCTCAGACACTTTTACCGGAGAAAAATAATAAGAATAATAATAATAATCCTAACAAATACAATAGGGTTCCACCAGCTTCGCTGCTTGGACCCCTAATAATCCTAACAGATACAATAGGGTTCCACCAGCTTCGCTGCTTGGACCCCTAATAATCCTAACAGATACAATAGGGTTCCACCAGCTTCGCTGCTTGGACCCCTAATAAGGGAAATGACTGCGGTTTCTTTGCTTGAATTGAGACTGAACCTATTTTACATCTCTGCCTCAGTGTTGCCAGATGCCTGAATCAGTTACTCCTATAAAAATTCCTCAAAATCTTCAATCAACTCCCATTCAAATTCCTGACACATGTTCCCCCATATCTCATTTAAAATCCCCTTATCTGTCATTTACTGTGAAACTTCCCCCATGAATGTTCAAATCCCCTACATACATTTAGGGGAAAGTCTGGCAACCCCACTCTGCGATGCGTGATCTTCTTTGGGAAATCATATACTGATGGCCTCTTTTGTTCACGGTTTTTTACATCATGCAAATAAGAGAGTTGGCTACCCAAAGCTTATAGCGTTTCTCAGATGTAAGTGGGCTGACCAGCTAGTTAGCCAATTTCTTTTAATTCTATAGGTCTATTTATTACTCAGGCAAGTTTGTTATTGCAATACAAAGTCTTTAGGGGTTGGAGGACATGTAGAGCTGCGGCGACTAGTCTGAAACTCCTTCCAGTTCCGGACCCAGACCCGGACCCGAATCAGAATGTCCAGTTTGGTCCGGTCCTCAACGACAGGTCCTGTTCCTTCCAAGATTAGGTCCCCACCGCTTTAAATTTCAAATAATCCCTCTCCGAACTGTGTAATTTTTAGGAGAAATTCCAGTACAAAAAAAACTTTTTTCAATCAGTGTTACCATATTGGGCGGCCCAATTGGGCTCCTTTTGATTACGGTGGGCGGGTAAAAATGGTGTTGGGCTGGTTGATGGAATTTGGGCTGCTTTTGTCAAAATTAGGCAGGTTTTAGAAAATATTGTGATAAAATTTTACCACAGAAAATACCAGTACCGTTTCTCTGCCGGTTGATTTAATTTGCGGTGTTAGGAGAATTCCTCGCGTCTACACCCGCCAGCACCCCTCCCCCCCTCCGGTCGACCGCAGCCCACCCTAATACAGCAGCCTAAAACCGGCCGTGTTATGATTTGGGCTGGTTTTCATTGAATTGGGCAGGTTTTACGTTGTGATTGGGCTGGAAACTGTCAATCTGATCTGGCAACACTGTTTTCAATTGGCCTCCATTGGATTACATCGAAGGTTTGAAGTGTGATTATTCAAAAATGCTGCAGTAAAATTTTACAGAAATGGGGTAGAACGTACACAAGGATCCCTTCTGTCATAAACAAGTGTTTTAATTCTAAGGAGAAGTCAAATCCAAAAATTCTATTTTTTATATTAGCCTGTATTGGGCTCCTTGGAAGGTTAGAACTGGGATTATTCAAACGAACCTATTTAAGGTAGACCATAAATTTTAAATCGGGAGTCAACTTCAGCATGGCAGGTTATCAATAGCATACCAGGCTACTTAGCTAGAGAGCTGTAGAACTCATAGAGAGCTTTTTTTCCCAAGCTCTTACTATTGTAACTGATTATAACTATAGTTGAAAAAATGCATGCTCCATCAAAGTAATTATCCTCTAAATCAAAAATGCATTTCTTATGATTATGTGGCTGATTGATTTGCCCATGAATCTGAACAGGAGCACTAAGAATGCCCACCAAACAGGAAACTATTGCAGAGAGTACAACTGTGATGTTCTGTGCAAGGACCCACACGCAGACCAGGGAAATCCAAAAAACGTTGTCTTTATTCAGTCCGAGGTTCGAAGCCAGGTAATCAGAGAGAGTACGGTGCCGAATCGAGTTTCCAAAAGAATAGTGAAAAAACAGGCGAAAAACCAAAAACCAGGAGATCAGAGCGGCGAAGGTACAAAGGGACAGGCAAAAGAGAAGTCAAGGCAAAGCGAAGGTCAAACCAGAAGCAAACAAAACCAAAAGGGGCAGGCAAACTCGAAGTCATACAAAGGGGTGTCTCAGGAATCTTGATAGACAAAGGCTTACTAACAATCAACACAATGAATTCGATCAACGTTCTGACACTGAACAGGTGGAAAAGACTGACATTTATACACTGGGGAAGATAACAATCAAGGAGGGGTTAAGAGAGTGAGGGAGGAGTAACAAACAACATCCAGGTGAAGAACATTAGGAAAACTAATTAAATGACAGGGGACTGACAAAACGCGGACTGGAATCACATAGACCACAATGATAATAGACGGCCTGGGTTGAGCAGGTACAAACGCGTGCAGAGAGAGAGAGGTGCAGTCAGAACAAGAGACAGGTGCAGGCAATTGCAGAACTCAGCGTTAGAGAAGGCTAGAAAGAAAAGGGGCGGAGCTACAGCGCAGCATGGAAAAGGGGAGACTGGTTAATGTATTAGTATAGTGATCTAAACGATCAAAAACCCAAAACTAGTGTGTGTTAGTCCATTAGTAATATTCACATGTTAGTATATTAATGAGGTTAGTACTTTATAATCTATAAATTAGTAAGGATTAGTAGAAATTAGTAAAACTAGAAATAAGTAGGAAGTAAGTAAAAACGAGACTGGAAGGAAGGGGGGGAAACCACGAAAACCCGGAACCACCCGAATAGTGAAATCACACAAGTACAGGGGAGTGAAGCAGCTCAGGGAACACAGACACAGAGACAGTACTGGGGAGACAAGTGACCGGGACTTACAGACTACAACAACAACACACACCTGAAGCCCCAACTTTCATTCTAGAGGATTTTAATCACTGTGAGCTTGAACTTTCTATGCTTGGATTCCAACAGTATGTGGAGTGTGAAATATGTGAGAAGAGACTCAATTCTGTGGCCAGGGGCGTGCTGTGGCAGTTTCAACAGTTTCAAATGAAATGGGCCCCGAAGAGCAGAGGGGCCCCAAACACCCACGAGACTTTTTGAGAAATGTTTAGTAAGATCTAAGTTTTTGAGGTTTACCTATGAACAGCCATGCACTTGCCATTTGTGGCTACATCACGGCACATCCGGGTACTTTCCTGAACTCTGACCTTTCCATGACAACCATAGATGCAGTTAAATTCTATTTCCATCCATCGGTAAGGTAGTAGCCTAAGTTAGAAAGTAAATAAAAATGACTAACATTAAACATCAAAATATTCTGATGTACCACCATAGGGCGCTAGCTACCGCTAATCATAACAAGCCTTGCAAACTCCAGGCGGCTCGCGTAACTCTAAGCGCTGTGGGATTGCAAAGGCAATCAGGAAGTCCCCCGAGTCTCAGATCTCGGTCGTTAGCAGGCTAGCTCGCAATATTTTATATGGTTCTCTCAATATGGGGACTGCCCACACTGTAGCCTACCACGTAAGCCTAATGTTTACTTGATAGCTTTTTGTTTTTTATTACATGGCCGGATGTGCATAGAAAAGCTGGTTCCGCCTGCATCAGCAGTCGGGAATGACATACAGATTATTTTTTATTATTATGTATAATTCAAGAAAAATAGAGATATTGTTTTGTTCAGTCAGTTTTAATCGGTTTGTTGCTTAATTCCTAGATTATTACAATGCAGGCATGATTGCAAAGGTGAAAGAGCCACAGTGGCACAGGCGAACCAATGGTTTGATAACTTGACTGTACTAATGAAATGTCTGATGGTTCATCTGGTGCAGATTGCTATGAATATTTTGGGGGTTGAGAAACACCCATCTCTTTAGATGATATATGAGGAGTCCGTTATCAGACAGGCACAGAAAATAGTATCAGACCCCACTCACATATTTTACCCTAAATTCCTACTTCTATCTTCTGGTAAAAGATTCAGGTCCCTTAGTGCAGGCTTACCTGCTATAAACACTCATTCATGGTGATGACAATTTAGCTTCTTAGTGCTAAAAGATGATGTGTGTTGTTGGCTGCATGGGTGTTGCAATATGTCTTCACTGCTATAACTCTTTTTTCAGTGTTAATTAATTATTCATTTATTTATTATTTTTCAATTGGTCCACCAACTTCCCCACTTGACGAAGGACAGCTTTATTTGTACAATTACAATGTTTACATGTCATAGTGGTGAAGTCACTTAGATTTTTAAGTGAGACAGTTATTTTTGTTCCATTGATATGTGTTCAGTGAGAAGTGTTTGCCATTGTGTGATACTTAATGAATTCCTAGCTTTTCAATTTAGGAGAATAGTTTTTTTGGTGATCGTTAAGATGGTCAATATTGGTTTTATGTATTGAGGTGGTGTGTTGATTGTAGACAGATTTGTGTTATGCTACTGCTAACTTTTGCATCTTGCAGTATAGCTTCTGTCATTGTTTGTGAAGTCTTCTGCTGACAGGAGGTACTGACACATCCATACCTGTATTATGGAGAGTACTTCTGATTTGTAGAACAGCTGTTCGTGGGTTTTTCTTCATTATGGTGAGAATTCTTCAGTCATCAACTGAGGAGGTCTTTTTTGGCCCACCAAGCCATTTGCAATTATCAAGCTCACCAGTGCTCTATTTCTTCTTAATGATGTTCCAAACAGTTGATTTTGGTGAGCCTAAGGGTGGCCTATGTCTCCAACAGTTTTTTTTCTTATTTCTCAGCCTCATAACAGCTTCCTTGACTTTCATAGCCACAACTCTAGTCCTCATGTTGACAAACGTCAAACATACGATACAGAAGAATGATTCTAAGTGTTACGTCCCCAGCCTCTGCTTGCCTGGGTAGTGCAGGTGGAGGTAATGCCTAATTGCTTGATTGCCTCCACCTGCCTGTGGCCCAATATAAGCTCTGCAGTATGAGGCTGGGGAGATTCTTCTTTGGGGTTTCTTTCGTGTGGTTTGTGTTTGGTAGGTTTTTGTGAAGACTTTTATTTTGTGAACTTTGTAAGTTTTAGTTTGTGTTTTAGATTAATAAATGTCTGAGTTTGTGTTTTTAGATCAGTTGCCGTCTTGTTTTTGGTACTTTGGACTCTGTTGTTGCGGCCCTGCGAGCCGGCCGTAACACTAAGTCACTAATATCCTGTCATGTACCATTTGGGTCTTATGTATGGGAGGTGGACATCACTCAATGAATGAGGAGACGTGATGTCATATTGAAGGTCCCAAGGGGGGAATTTAATGCCCTTGTTGCAGAGCAAACAAGAGCTTTAGTTGGGCTGTGGGGAACTGTCCATTCCCTCGGTTAGGGTGTGTGTGTGTGTGTGTGTGTGTGTGTGTGTGTGTGTGTGTGTGTGTGTGTGTGTGTGTGTGTGTGTGTGTGTGTGTGTGTGTGTGTGTGTGTGTGTGTGTGTGTGTGTGTGTGTGTGTGTGTGTGTGTGTGTGTGGTTATAGAGGCTGTGTGAAATGCTTCCAGAGGGGAAAGAAAAAAAAAAAAAGCGTAAGTGTCTATTGAGTGTTAAGGCAGCCAATCCGCAGCAATATCGTACAGCTTCCGTGTGAACCTGTGATGAGTATTTGTAAATCACATTGGAGCTATAAGGCCTTTCTCCTGATCAGTTTTTTCCGGAAGCATTTCACACGGTCTCTGAAGCATGTTTGTTTACTACCACATCAGGTAGCCTATAACTAATGAGAAAAAGACGAAAAGAACGGCAATACACCACGCAGTGGTGACAACCATTATTGAATTAGATAATTTCCGTTGTGTTGTATTGCCCAGCCCTAATTCCAAATAGAGACTTTTAAACAAGAAGCATTCAGTCTCTGAAAGCGTACCAACATCAGAACGTACATATGTAGTAATTGTTTGTATGTGGCTAGATAGAGAACAGGGCGAGGTGACATGAATGTAGAAACGTGGCGTTTGCTGATAAGAAGGTTTTATACGGTAGCCAAGTGAAGAAATATAGTTAGTAGAAATGGCACAGTGGTGAACTGGTGTAACTTTTTAATTTGCCGTCATGAAATGCATATGGGTGGCCGTGAGTGAGTTTTGGTAAAGCAAATATAAGCGTAAGAAAACGTTAGTGTAAAAGAGGAAATTATCTGCCTGAGGGCGAGGCGGGATTCAATCCTTCAACCGGAGGTTTACCAGTCTGTGACTTTGTTAGTGCAGCACCATTACATAGCTATGCAATGTGTGAAATATCATTAGCAAACCTGTCTGTGGTTTTAAAGAAGAACACAGGCCAGTAAGCACAGAAGAGCTCCCGTTGAATCCATATGGCTTTGCAATATTGTTGCCGGTTAATAACTGAACGTGCAGACGGTATGTCATAATGTATACGTTCAGTGAACGGGTAGATATGGTGCAAATGCAATAATTGAGAAGTAGTAGACAATTATTAGTGAGGGTAAAAGCAGGTTAAAGAAACATGTTCCTAGCTGGATTTCAACCTACGACCCCATGTTCCCAGGACTGTAATCTTTCCCACTAGGCCACAGGCAGATTAGCTGTTGAAACTGGAAATGTTAAAAGTTATGGGTATTTTGCGTGTGTATGCGAGTTCTTGATTGGGTCGTGTAGGTGAAGATTTGGCTGGTGTTGGTAAAATGTCCAATGGGGAGACATGTTGTTAGTGGGATAGACGGCAGGAAAAATAAGAATGAGAAGAAGGAGAAGAAAGAGAAGGAGAAAACGCAAAATCCCCTTAGTTTGGGGCTTTATTGTGTGGACATGTGAAGTTGTTTATGAAATCTGTCTGTTGAAATGGGGTCAGTATGTGCCCCCAGTATGAGGGTGTGTGCGTGGATGCATGCACGCAGACGCGTCATGCCCATTCAAGCTGGGGGGGCACGTGCCCCACCAGATTTTTGATATCTGGATTTTTTATATTTTTATTTTATTTTATTACTATTAATTTTTATAATATGTAGTTATGATCATTTTATATTACGAGTCAAACATATTCTTCTAATTATCTTATAGATCATACCTCAGAAAGTCACACACCCCCTTTCACTATAGTATTGGTTTCTTCCAAAAGTTGCTGGATGAAATTGGTTCGCAACAGCAGGTACGCACATCAATGCTGGAGGAGATGTAGGCTTCAGCTTAACAGTGTGTTGCTGAAGTGGTTAGTAGAGCATCAATCCCTTTTTCAAACGTGTGAAAATGAAAAGCAATTAGTTATACACACTTAATTGCATTTGAGAAATATAGGCATAGTTTGCCTCAATCCGGTTGTTTAGCCTTCTGGCTCGCTAGCTAGTCGTGATTTGTGATAGCAGCGCATGCTATTTAATATTGGTAAAGGAGAGCTGTGTGAATCTTATGGCAGTGAGCTGATTTTTTTACCACCACTATCACAGGTTATAGTTAGCAAAACACTGAATTCCATTTGATATCTCCAGGTCAAGATGCAGAGGAAAATCTCGTCATTCTTTAAAAAAACAACAGAAAGCCCCAGCCCTGTCCTCAGTCAGGAGGTTGATAGTGCAAGAGGTAGTTTATCTTAGGTGAGATTTATAGTGATAGGCTATTTTCCCTTCATGGAAATGTATGCAGATTTAATTGTGTGTAGGTGTGGTTACAGGTTATATGTACTTAAGCTTGTGGTGATGATGTATCTTTCATGGAGGCTGAGCAGTTTGGAAAATAGGTTACTGCTGCTCAGTCTGAGCTTTTATTGGCAATGGAGCAGATACTGCTATGTAATGTCAGCACAGACTCATCTGTACTCATGCTGCTTCCTATGCATTGTGTTTGAAAATACAGCTATTACCATGTTGGCAGGTTCCTTTCATCTGTGGCTTTATTATCTATGTTCTCTAAATTAATTTGCATTGTGGATATAGTCTTTTTATGTGAATTTATGCCCCTTAACATTTTTGGGTGACGCAGACAAGATTTAGCTCTTTTTCAAGAAAAGTGGCAGCAGTGTAGAAGCTAGTGTAGAAGTGAGTGAAAAAGTGAGTGTCATTTTCAATAACCGTAACAGCGCAAATAATTGACATGAAAATCTCCAAATAAATATACAGTATTTACGTAATATAAAGTAGGAGGACGGAGTGTGGCACAGTGGGTAAGGAACTGCGCTTGTAACCGAAAGGTCGCAGGTTCGATTCCCGGGTAAGGACACTGCCGTTGTACCCTTGAGCAAGGTACTTAACCTGCATTGCTTCAGTATATATCCAGCTGTATAAATGGATACAATGTAAAGTGCTATGTAAAAAAAAAAGTTGTGTAAGTCGCTCTGGATAAGAGCGTCTGCTAAATGCCTGTAATGTAATAATGTAATGTAAAGTAGGAGATTACTGAGCTACAAGAACCGATTTAGTGAAGTTTTTAAATAATCCCCCCAAAGTCTTTGAATATATATGTAAAATTGCAGATAATTGCCGCATGGATGCATGCGCGTGTGCGGTCACAGTTATTTCGGATTCACGCTTGTTACCTTAAATAAGATATGGCCCTGCATTCAAATCTGAAATTGATCCATATTTGCCAGGAAAAAAGCTAAAATTCCCTTTTTTACATGAGGCTGCAGCCATCTTGGAACAAGCTAGTTTGTGACATCATTGGCATTAGTCTCAGCTGCTCAGTTCCTATTGGTAGATGGCTGATTTTCAGTGAGCCCAGCGATGAATCAGGAAGAAAGAAACAAAACAAAAAATGCCTAGAGAGTCCTTTTGTATTGCCCCAGGGTGCTCAAATGAGTATTACTACACAATCATTTTCATGAACTGCCTCTGACGAGACTGCAACCACTGAGCTGCTGGCTGCTCAGAAATGGTCCACCTGTGGGACGGGGCGACGGGTCTGCAGTGATGATTTGTTATTCAGACCACAAACCGACTGAATCCAGATGCTGTGGTAGGGCGGGAGGGCAAAATTAGCAATGAACTTTTCTATTTTTTTTATTTAACCTTTATTTAACCAGGTTAGTCTTATTGAGATTAGAAATCTCTTTTTCAAGAGAGACCTGGCTTGAAGAATGCTACCTACCATCCCCTCCATGAACATTAAAGGAAACGTCCTTTACGCCACTCTGATACCCTAATCTAGGCAGGCAATCTATGGGTCCCACCTCATGCAGAGTTTGTCTCAGGAGACAGAGCTATTTACAAGGCCAGAGGCCCAGTGTGTTTACAGAATGAAGAAAGATCCGGTTCTGTTTGATCTTAAGTTTCAATGCAATCTGTGACATTTTATTGAAATCTTTGACTGAAAACTTTATGTTTATGTTAGAAGCACAAATGAACTTCCATGCTTTTTGTTGGCATTCAATAACTTAACTGAATTACCTCCTAATGTGTTCATGTTTGGTCTTGTTAGAAAGGGACTAAATTCCTGAATATTTTGGTAATAAAATATGGTTCTTAGCCATGCTTTCAACAACATAAGGTCACTTTAATGTAATAAGTACACTGTCAGCTTTTAGATAGGGCAGTCCTCATCATAAATGAGCACGCCCCCCTTCTACACCTGAACTCGGCATTGCCCAAACAGGGCAAACATGCTCACGCCATGTTGCGTCGAGTGTTTATGTTGGCCTCAGGAAAAAGCTGTGTTATGTTGCAGTTGGTCTTTATTTTGGTGGGGGTTTCTTGGTTGTGCGTTTTAGCTCATTTCCTTTGTTCCTGTGGCACTGGAAGAGGGGAATACTTTGATAAGGTCTGGCTCTTCAGTCTTTCTTTTCTGGTAATCTAAATTTAGCATCTTGTTTGATGTCTTCTGTTTTGTTTTGTAACTTAGAAGTAGACCTGATACAGAGTTTTTTTTGGTTTGTCAATTGATTCCACCAGGTTACTGTTGACTGACCTATCAATGATTGAATTCATAATTGTCATTTTCAATAATACTTAAATTAAATCACGTAAAATATATTTTATATGTAGGTTAAGTGAGGGGTTTTAGCACGCAATACCACTTGTGTTCAGTATTCAGAGTGCTGAACATTTTAACAAGGGCATTGACCGAAGCACTGGATTCAGAAAATAAACATATTTTTACTTAATTGTTTCTTGCCCGACAGTGCCTCCTGGAGTTTTAAATACACTGCTGTCTGAGCTTTAATCTCAATATAAACTGCCGCTGGGTCCCTACAGCCTGTTCACTGCTTATTCCTGTATTTTAATTTATAAACACAATGTGCAGATGTTCCTCTGTTATACAGTACTGCACTGCTGCCCTGCTCTTCCTGGGAGTATCGGGGCTCCCCCACTCCCTGCCCGCTGACCCTTAGCAGTGTGCAGCACCAGGGGGTCCTGAGACGGCCTCAGCACGGGGGCTCAGCTGATCCCTTAGCCCAGTGGTGTCAAACTCGTTGCCATGGAGGGCCGTGTGTATGCAGGTTTTCATTCCAACCAATTAATGCTGCCTTAATTGAGTCCAATTACTCATTCAGCCATATGCGTTTAACTGCATTGAAGCACAGAATATAAGAAAATTTTTATTTAGACAATGCAGGTCACCATAGACACCGGGTCACCATTGTGCACAAACCTGCATCCCTAATTCAGCAAATAATTTAACTAATTATATAATCAAGATCTGAGGCTGGAATGAAAACCTGCATACACACGGCCCTCCATGGCAACGAGTTTGACACCACTGCCTTAGCCGGTAGTGATGGATGACAAAGGGATTTTACATTTGTGCAACCTCATATTTGTACCCCAGTGAAACAGGAAATGGTGAAAGGCAGCAAACAGTTCCGGGGGACTGAGATCAATTTTTTTTTTTAAATTGAATTTCATTAAATGCCACTTTGTTTGGTTTTGTTTTAAATATTCTTTTGGGGTGCCAATAATATTGACTCCTATGTTTTTGAGAAAAATACTATTTTTGTAAGTTTTTTTTAATAAGAATTATGTTTTATTAAAGTGAAAGTAAGCAGTTTCTACAAATGTTTGAGCGGACAATTAAAATCATTATGTTTAAATGTTTTATACAATCATTTATGCTCATTTTAATGAAGAGTGCCAACAATTCTTCATTACTTGAATGTATGAACTCTTCTTTGCAGACTGAACAACTGTGTCCTCACAGAGAAGTCCTGTAATATTGTGGCCTCAGCTCTCCAGTCATCAAACTCACCCCTGAGAGATCTGGACCTCAGCTACAATGACCTGGGAGATTCAGGAGTGGAGCTGCTCTGTGCTGGATTGATGAGTCCAAACTGTAAACTACAGAGACTGGGGTGAGTAGTGCTGTGAACTGCGTGACATTAACTAAATAGAATTACTGATTATGGAAATGTAAGGGTTTAAATTTTGTCACAGGGAAGATTAATTTCCTGACTCATTCATTTTCAGAGCCTGTAACCTGAATGTTTGCATGAATGTGAGTTTGCATATAAGATTATTGACTGGGATGTGCTATGAAATGATGGGCAGCTTGAACCTGTACCCTGGAGAGAGAGACTAGCTACTGCTGCCAGGCATTCATCTAAGTGTTCTCTGACATTAAGATCTTCAATCCTGGGAGGTAAATGTCCTGCTTATTCAGGAATCTAAAACCAACAACTATCCCTGGGATTAAGCTAATTAGGATTTACCCCATTTGGGTAGCGAGACTATATAAATATCACAAGGCATGACTTCTGTATTATTCTATTAAATAACATTTGACTGACTCTAGTAGCTATCCATGAAGAGCTGCATATCCTGCTAGTGAATCCAGCAATATGCCCAGTGAGTACCTCAGTAAGGGTGTTACCCCAAAACTTTAAGTTACCGTTGCTACCCCGGTTCTCCGAAACACAGAGTAGAGAGATCCACGTATGGGGAATGACATCCGGTCATCCAATTGCACCAAGTGTGGCTCTGACAGCCAGTAGCGCATTCAATGCTACAGGAGACTACTGCCCTCCTGGAAGAACATATGGGACACTGCAGTGCTACAATTCTTCATATTCACTTCTCATGCGCGGCAAGCAGGGCAGTCTTGGTGGATCTCTCCACCGGGGTTACAACAGTAACCTAAAGTTCTCTTTCATCATCTCGTGTTTGAGATACAGCTATTGGGAGATACGGACACCCCAGGGGGGTGTTATTCTCTCTGAATCATAAGCCATAACAAGAGTTCCACAAGTCAATGGGACAGCCACTGCTTAGAGATGCTTTTCCTTTGCAGGCAGGGGCCCAGGTGACTAAGAGCTGGTCGCTCTTTGTAAAAGCCTTAGTCTTTGTCATATACGTGTGGAGAACACACAGCATATGCAGCCTGTGCTGCTCTTCAGAGGAGAAAGGTGGTGGGTGAAAAGCGGCAAGCTCCAACACCTCATATGTGAAAGGAGGGAAGCTTTTAGACATAAAGGCTGGATTGGGCTTTAAAAAAACCAAATCCATATTAGGGGAGAATGTTGTGCATGAGAGATGCACTGAGAGCACATGGAGGTCACTGACTCACTTAGCTGAGACTAGTGCAAGCAGCAACGCTGTCTGGAGAGACAACCATTTTAAATCTCATTTATAGACTCAAACGGCCTTAGAGACAGAGCCTCCAGCTCCAGTGATAAATCCCAAGGGGAAATGAGCTTTTTAGCAACAGGCAGAGAACAATGAGGCCCCTTCATGAACCTGTGAATGAGGGGGTGCTGCCCCACTGCATAGTCTCTGAACCCAAAATGACAAGCAGTGAGAGCTGCCAGGTAGATCTTAATGGTAGAAAAGGATTTCTCTTTATCCATAAGGCTCTGTGAAAAGCACAGCCTGTCAGTAACTGAACACTGGTAAGGCACTGACTGACGAGAAGCACACCATCTTTAAAACACCCGACACTTATTGTCATAAAGTGACCTGGTAGAGGGCGCTCTCGTGCTCTAGATGGTTGCTGTCAGGCGAGGGGAAGCTCTAATGCGTTGAAGTTATGCCTATCACAGGCCAAGCCCATAGAGCTACTCGCTCAGGGCAGGGGTGGTGTATTTCCCCTTTCACCTGAGACAGGAGGTCTGTGCGTAGCGGGAGCGTGTATGGCTGTACATAAAGGAGAGGGATAATCACTGCAGTAACATTCCCACAGTCTGGGGATGGAGACACCATTCCCCGTACAGTGGGTTTCTCCTTGTCAGCAGATCAGCGCTCGTGTTCAGAATTCCTGGAACATCCATCAATCAATCAAATTTTACTTGTATAGCATATTTCACAGCAGATGTCACCATACGCTTCACAGACAACCCTGGCCTAGACCCCCACAAGAGCAAGCCTTAAGCAACATGGGTCACGCGTAACCACAGAAAGTGACGGCTGCTCCAGACCAACAGTCTGTGGGCTAGACCATGGAGCTGGAGGGAGCGCATGCCACCTTGGTGAATGACATATGCTACCGCAGTCATTATCGCAGCGTACGAGCACATGATGTCCTCTTAGACTGGGAAGAAAATATCTGAGAGCTGTCCATATAGTTAATAGCTAAAAGAAAATTGATTCACCATGTGACCCTCCTGAGACCCCCCCCCCCCCCCCACCCCAGAGAGAGATGTGTCTGTCCTTTTTTCCGTATGAAAACGATCCTGAGAGGGGTTCCCTGAGTGTAAAAGTCTGTGTTTTCCCAGCAGTGTGCAGCACCAGGGGGTCCTAAGACAGCCTCAGCACAGGGGCTCAGCTGATCCCTTAGCCCATAGTGATGGATGACAAAGGGATTTTACATTTGTGCAACCTCATATTAGTACCCCAGTGAAACAGGAAATGGTGAAAGGCAGCAAACAGTTCCGGGGGACTGAGATCAATTTTTTTTAAATCGAATTTCGTTAGATGCCACTTTGGTTTTGTTTTAAATATTCTTTTGGGGTGCCAATAATTTTGACCCCTATGTTTTTGAGAAAAATACTATTTTCGTTAGTTTTTGAACTGAATTATGTTTTATTAAAGTGAAAGTAAGCAGTTTCTACAAATGTTTGAGCAGAAAATTAAAATCATTATGTTTAAATGTTTCTTTTATACAATCATTTATGCTCATTTTAATGAAGAGTGCCAACAATTCTTCATTACTTGAATGTATGAACTCTTCTTTGCAGACTGAACAACTGTGTCCTCACAGAGAAGTCCTGTAATATTGTGGCCTCAGCTCTGCAGTCATCAAACTCACCCCTGAGAGATTTGGACCTCAGCTACAATGACCTGGGAGATTCAGGAGTGGAGCTGCTCTGTGCTGGACTGAGGAGTCCAAACTGTAAACTACAGAGACTGGGGTGAGTAGTGCTGTGTACTGCGTGACATTAACTAAATAGAATTACTGATTATGGAAATGTAAGGGTTTGAATTTTGTCACAGGGAAGACTAATTTCCTGACTCCATTCATTTTCAAAACCTCTAACCTGAATGTTTGGGTGAATGCAGTTTTGCTCATAAGATTATTGACTGGGGTGTGCTCATATGAAATGATGGGTAGCTTGATCCTATATCCTGGAGAGAGAGGCTAGCTACTGCTGCCAGGCATTCATCTAAGTGTTCTCTAACATTAAGACCTTCAATCCTGGGAAGTAATTATCCTGATCATCCAGGAATCTAAAACCAACAACTATCCCTAGGATTAACCTAATTAAAATTTACCCCATTTGGGTAGCGAGACTATATAAATATCACAAGGCATGACTTCTGTATTATTCTATTAAATAACATTTGACTGACCCCAGCAGCTATCCATGAAGAGCTGCATATCCTGCTAGTGAATCCAACAATATGCCCAGTGAGTACCTCAGTAAGGGTGTTACCCCAAAACTTTAAGTTACTGTCGCTACCCCGGTTCTCTGAAACACAGAGTAGAGAGATCCACGTATGGGGAATGACATTCGGTCATCCAATTGCACCAAGTGTGGCTTTGACAGCCAGTAGCGCATTCAGTGTTACAGGAGACTACTGCCCTCCTGGAAAAACATATGGGACACTGCAGTGCTACTACTCTTCATATTCACTTCCCATGCGCGGCAAGCAGGGCAGTCTTGGTGGATCTCTCCACTGGGATTACAACAGTAACCTAAAGTTCTCTTTCATCATCTCGTGTTTGAGATCCACCTATGGAGATTGCCTTATGCTCACAGCTGAGATACTGTCAGGCCAGCAAAGGATGCGTCCCCCCCTGAGGAGAGGGTGGTGTCTGGCACATCCCGTGTAGGGAAGTACTAAAGACTTTCCACTGCCCAAAGCCGGTAGAACCTAGCAAAAGTATCTGGAGAAACCAGCCTGCAGCTGAATAAATATCCTGCAAGGAGACCCCGTGGAATAGGGCCCACAATGCAGCCATGCCCCTCGTAGAATGAGCCCTCAGACCCAAGGGGGGCATTATCCTCTTTGAATCATATGCCATAACAAGAGTTGCACAAGCCAATGGGGCAGCCACTGCTTAGAGATGCTTTCCCATTGCAGGCAGGGGCCCAGGTGACTATGAGCTGGTCGCTCTTTCTAAAAGCCTTAGTCTTTGTTGTATACATGTGGAGAACACAGCATATGCAGCCTATGCTCTTCGTCAGAGGAGAAAGGTTGTGGGTGAAAAGTGGCAAGATCCAACACCTCACATGTGAAAGCTGGGAAGCTTGAGGCATAAAGGCTGGATTGGGCTTAGGAAAAACCGTATCCATTTTAGGGGAGAATATTGTGCACAAGAGTTGCAATGAGAGCGCATGGAGGTCACTGACTCACTTATTTGAGGCTAGTGGAAGCATCAACGCTGTCTGGAGAGACAACAATTTGAATCTAATTTATAAACTCAAATGGCCTTACAGACCGAGCCTTCAGCACCTGTGATAAATCTCAAGCTTTTTAGCAACAGGCGGAGAACAGTGAGCCCCCTTCATTGTCATAAAGTGACCCGGTAGAGGGCGCTCTCGTGCTCTGGACGGTTGCAGTCACGCGAGGGGAAGCCCTAATGTGTTGAGGTTATGCCTCTCACGGGCCAAGCTCATAGAGCTGCTCGCTCAGGGCAGGGGTGGTATATTTCCCCGTTCACCTGAGACAGGAGTTCCGTGCGTAGTGGGAGCTCGCATGGCTGTACATAAAGGAGAGGGATAATCTGTGCCAGCCACCGTGATTTCTGCCACCTGTGTGCGATTAGGATCAGTGTGAAGCTCTCACTCTGGCTGGAGTGGGAGAGATGAGAACGAGGGGGGAAAACGCCTCTGAAGCGATCTACAGCTGCACGGCCAAATCTCTGCCATAGCACTTCCTCACTCTGGACATGGAGACACCATTCCCTGTACAGTGGGTTTCCTCTGACAGCAGATTCACGCCTGTATTCTGAATACCTGGAACATGGGTCACGCGTAATCACAGAAAGTGACGGCTGCTCCAGAACAACGGTCTGTGGGCTAGACCATGGAGCTGGAGGGAGCGCATGCCACCTTGGTGAATGACATATGCTACCGCAGTCATTATCACAGCGTACAAGCACTCTTCCTGCTCTCACCGAAGGCGGATGCTTTTTCCTCTGCTCCCTCCCTGCCCTTATCTGCCCCTGCTTGCTGCTCTCTTGTCTTGTGCTGTCTCTGTCTGAACTATCCGGAGCCTCTCTCTGCATTTCTCTCCGAAACCTAAAATCATGAATCTGATCAACTGGTCTCTCAACGCAATTGATAGTATTTTCTCGACGAGAAGAACGGGTCAGGGAGAGCCCTCTTGCCCTGACGGAACATTTGCAGCCGGATACACGATGGACTCCTGGAAGGAGTGGAGGGTCGTGTGCCTGTCGATCCTTTCCGTTGAGGATGTTGAAGACGTTTACTTGATTGGAATTATGATAACAGGCTTTCTGCTGTTTGGAGCTGGCAGCATCCTGATTTATCGCAAAGTTCAGAAGGCGTTGGCAGCACTGATTGGGAAGCTGCCCGCCATTGAGGGAATGGGCAGGGCTGTCAACACTCAGACTCAAGCGATTTGCGAGCTCAATCGCAAACTGGATGCGATTGGATCGCAAATTCGCATGACGGATACCAACTTGGAGAAGTTGTCGGTTCGGCTCACTGAAATGGGCCATCAAATTCGGATGATTGGAACAACGCTGAGAGAACCACAGGACTAAAGGTAGACGCAAAATGCAGAAGTCTGCCTGAACCCAAAACAATCCTTATCTTCATTGGCTCCCCCACATCGGCCTTGGAAGGCTGATAACTCTCCACTCTCCTGGATTGTTATGCAGACAGATGCTCGGCCCTACCCCCACCTCCCTGCTCCCATGAACTTTGTCTCTGGATCAGGACTCTTTGAGGTCGTCTCCACGGCAACGGCCACGTCATCAGTATCAGACGGCAGAGACAATTTTGAGACTGTGGTGGAGATGAAGTCCATGGACTTACACACACACGCACACGAAGATACATAACACACACACCACCTCCTACTCAACGCCTTCTTGGCTCCCATCCCCCCTCCCTCCCCCGTTACAGTGCAGTCTGCTGAGGGTTGGTGCGATGCGCCTGAGCGGCTGCGTGCTACCCCCAGTGTCTGTGCTGCGACACTTCCCCTCCCCGACACCCTACCCCCTACCACATGTGCAAGTCTTCGAGTTTTGTTGTAATGTTTGTAATGTTTGTTATAATGTTTGTAATGTTTTTATGATGTTGCTATGTGCTGAGGTTTTTCTTTGTTTCAATGAAACGAGTGCCCTCTCGATTCATTGAAAGGACTGTTTTTTTCCCTCCTCCTTCCTCCTGTTCTCTCATTTCTCATCTAATAAGATGGCGCCGCGGATGGCTGCCTTGGTGTGTTGACCAAAACAAATTCCTCGTATGTGTAAACCTACTTGGCAATAAAACCTGATTCTGATTCTGATGTCCCCTTAGACAGGGAAGGAAATATCTGAGAGTTATCCATATAGTTAGTAGCTCCAGATAATTGATGTAAGCTGAGCACAGCTGACATCCCCCCAGAGAGGGATGCATCTGTCCTCACGTCTTTCCACATGAGAATGATCCTGAGAGGGGTTCCCTGAGTGTACAGTAAGAGTCTGTGTTTTCCCAGTGACGCAGAGTTGCATAGCGCTTGTATGATACTGTGAGACAGCGATGGAGATCGCGCAGGGGGCTGAGGTGGAGGGATGAAATCCACCTCATAACGGTGAAACCACACTGTACGCGGTAACGCCAGGCAGCGATACCGCCTCCATTCATTTAAATGAGAGGTGGCGGCACATCAGCAAGGCAATGGGAGAGATGGCCATCAAACATCAAACCCCAGACGGCACAACTACGCGTTGTGGTAACCAATCAGATTTGACCTAAAAATAAGTCAAGTAAATTGTCCCCCTTTTTCATAATTTAGTTCCATATTCTATAGTTCCACAATGGAGGACTCCCTTTAATTGTCGTAAATCCTGCGCTGCCCTCCTGCAGAGACGCTGACCAGAGGAACGCAGCGTGGAGGAATGTCTCTGAAGTTGTCGGTGGCTCTGCTGTGTAGACAGTCATTAGTCGATGTACAGCGTAAATTTCACAGAAGATGCAATGCTGCTGACGAGCTAATGGCTAGTCGATATCAGATAAGCTAATGAAGTTTGTCTGCATGAATGTGTATTCTGCTATATTGCAAAAAAAAATAAAAAATCTGTTTATTGGTATTTTAGTTAATAAATAAACAGTAATCACTGTATACAAATTATATAAAATGTTGCAAAAAACAATGCAAAGTTTTAATACACATAGGAGAGGCATAGTACATATACAGTGTAAATATCAACCAAGGTACAAAGCTGCTTTACGTGGTGATCATTGACATCTTATATTAGGTATAGCCTAGTTATTGTAGTAAAGAAATTAAGAGGGTGTTTATTGCCTGGCCTCTACATAATCAATTAATGGTTGCCAAGTCTTATGGAACTTCTCAATGGAACCTCGTAGGATGAATCTGAGTTTTTCCAGTTTAAGGTGTTGCATTACATCTTTGACCAACGCAGTGTGAGTGGGAGGCTGTGTCTGTTTCCAGTTCAATAGAATTAATCTGCGTGCCAGAAGGGTCATGAACCTTGCCACAGTGGAATTGAGTCCTCTAAGAGGACTATCCTCTCCTGGCACCCCAAAAATTGCCAATACTGGGCCAGGTTCTATCATGTGCCCTAGGATATCAGACAGAGTTTTAAAAATAGAATTCCAAAAATTGGATAGTTTTGGGCACAGCCAGAACATGTGCCCCAACGAGGCAGGAAATACACTGCAACGGTCACACAAAGGATCTATATTAGGATACATTTTAGAAAGCTTGACCTTTGAAAGATGAAGACGATGCAACACCCTGAACTGAACAAGACCATGCCTGGTACATATAGATACTGTGTGCACACCCTCCTGTGCCTCTATCCATTGCTCCCCCATTAAGCTAATGCCTAAGTCCTCCTCCCAAGCGGATTTCAGAAAATCTAGGGGTATATCTAATTGTTCGGACATATGGTTGTAGATATAAGATATTACCCCCCCTAGTTGAAGGATCAACAGAAAACAAGGATTCCATCTGGGTGTTATTAGGTGCATTAGGAAAGGTAGTTGTATTAGATCTAATATAGTTGCGAATTTGTAGAAATCGAAAGAAATGGGTTTGAGGCAGATTGAATTTACTGCGTAGTAATTCAAAAGAAGGAAACGTGCCATATATTTATATTATATATTGCAAACAATTTTATTTTAAAAATAAAATAAAATAAATGATAGCAGCACAAATGTTTTACCAAAGAAACTGGTGATTTGAACAAGAATGTTTATCGGATAACAATGAAGCACATCCTGATCTAGTTGTGAGAGAAACGTAGACTAAGATCTCGTTAGTTTTGTATTTGGCAGGATTGTTTTGTTGATTCTGATTAGGCAAATGTGATTTCAGTGCTAGTTTTGTACTTGGCAGGATTGTTGTTTATTTGCTGAACAGGTTACCCTACAGGGTTGGAGTCCTGATCTGTGGTCACTTCTGGCACTATGATCTTTACTTCTTACTACTTACAGGGAAAGACCGAAGAGTAGAACTGTGTATTGGTAGCAAACACCGCGATGGGCGAAGCAGAGGAATTTTGTGTGAGGGGGATAAATGCTTACGTAGAAGAAGGCATCTTTCAGATTTACTGATGTGAAATAGTGATGTTAAGTTAATCAATTAACTGTTAATTCTTAATAAGAATGTTTATTGATGAATTTCTATAGATTAAACAGTTGAATTTCAATAAACCATTTCAATGAATAACCTAATGTTGATGATTAGATATCAAATTAAAGAGACGTGTCTAAAATGTTAAATTAGAGAGGCACGGTTCCCTTGACTGGCAGCATTAGTGAAATGTTATTGGTCCATTTCTGGACCATCAGTGCCATCTGAACACACAGCTTCTCAGCTGCTGGTCTCACCTTCAGCAGACTGCACACCAGACTGACCCCAAAGCACACAGACATGCTCATACTCCTTAACAAAAATGCTTAGGTATTAAGTGAAGCATATTTTAAGTCATTCTTTTTATAGGCCATGGAGTAGATTTTACTCTAATCAGTTAATCATTATTAATCAATTATTGGGTGCTGATGATTGATTAAAAGAATTGCACAAATGTTTCCAGTCGTTCTGACATATTGAACGTGAGGGAGTGCTGTATGTTAACATTTTGAAATTATATCGCCTGAAATGTTTGTTTAACATTGAGATCCAAGATAGGAAGTTGAGAACCACCCTTCTTTGGGAGCTGGAAATAATGAAAATAAAAACTATGTTGGGTTCGATCTCTGGGAACCACACGTATTCCCCTTTTTTGTAGGAGGGAAGGAATTCATTCCTCTTAAACATGGGAGCGCTCTCTTGTGTTTGAGAGTAAATGACTCTGTTGAATAGGGGGTTTCACTCTGAACTGGAGTCTGTAGCCCTTGGCTGTTGTATGTAGCCCTTGGCTATAGTAGCGCTGCAGTGTTCTATGTGCTCTTCCAGGAGGGCGGTAGCCTCCTTTTGCATTGGACACGCTACTCTCTGTCAGAGCCACGCTTGGTGCAATCGGATGCTTCTGTGGAGGTCTGGACCGGATGTCATTCCCTAGAGTTGGATTTCAAACACAAGATGATGAAAGAGAAGTTTATTTATGGCACCAATGCAGTGATTTGTTCGAGCAGAGATGCACAATTCAGTCAGTGTATAAGTAAACCACATACTTTATATGCGCTGTAAGAGAAAGAGCACTTTATGACACAGTGTGAGAGTTGCCAATAACCATGAATAGAAAGCTTTAACAGTGTTAAGAGGCAATCATTTTATTTACAAGACATGGCAAGATGGACTGGACACTATGCTATAAGAGAGGAAAGGACATGCACCTGAAGAGATTGTAAGATAAAGAAATGGAACACAAAGAAATTGTGATGCATACCAAAAATGATTTTTATGAAAGGACTTTGGATAATGAAGTAAATTGTTTGAGCTTACCTTAAATGCTATCCAGAGAATATCTCCCGCAATCCACACTAGTTTACATTTGACAAAACAGAGTCTGACCTGACCAAAACTCTAGCCTCCCCCCTACAGGGTTTGGGGGCACTGCATGGTAATTATCCTGACAGTAAATAAGGGGCATTGTACTACTGGTGTGCCCTAATGATTGGATCTATCATTTCTGTATGTGTTGCATACTCCTCCTGCAAGGGTTGACAGAGATGGTTATGTTTTATACTTCTGTGTAGTCTGCATAGTTTGCATGATTTGCATTGTGTGCTACATTTGCAAATGGGCAGAGCATTTATATGGCATGTTGTACAGGTACAGGTTGTGATTTTCCACCCACTTACAGATACCTTCAATTCCATATCTTTCATCTCCTTTTATAAACTTTTATCACATCCATACTGTATGCTGTGGGAATGAGGCACAGACGAGGCAGACAGTGCTGGCAACATGCCTGTAGAGGACTTTTATTGTTCATAACAAGAGAAATCACCGCGCTCACCCGTTTTAATTTGTTTGATGCGTAGAAACCGAAGAAATATCATCAATTGAAAAGAAATTAGTTCGCACTCAAAAAAATGGCTACAAAGCTTCAAAAAAAATGTCATTATTTATTTTTTATTAGTTTTCTGTAGTTTTCTGATTCACGCACAAACATTTTGTCGTGTTGCCTTCTTCAGTGTGCAGGTACAATGATTAAGACATTCCACCTTCTTATAAACAGGTAACAGCTGCCTTTCATTAGGGCTGCTGGCCAATTATTATGAGACAATTATTTATTAAGGCTGCTAGACAATCATAGTGAAACAATAGGTTAATTGGTAAATTGGTTAACAAGAGAATTTAAATATCTCTCTGTGAATCACCCTGCCATAACTGTACTATATGCATTGCCTAAGATTCATAAATCCCTTGAAGATCCTCCTTTGAGGCCTGTAGTATCAGGCACCGGCTCCCTTACTGAGAACATTTCTTGGTTTGTGGACTTTCATATTTACCCCATAGTTAAGCTATTACCATCATACTTGAAAGACACCACAGATTTTTTAGTGAATTTACAAGCATTGTCAAACATAGATGAAGGTGACTTTTTAGTTACATTAGATGTTGGTTCTCTATACACCTCCATACCTACGAATACCAGCCTGGAGGCTCTGAGATTCTTTCTTTCCAATCATGAAGGTAGTGTGCCTACTGAGTTTATTATCAGTCTCACTCAATTATTTTCTCTTTGATAAAGATTACTACTTGCAAACACATGGCACTGCCATGGGGACTCCATTAGCCCCCAACTATGCTAATCTGTTCATGGGAAAATTTGAACTTGATTATATTTATGAGAACAATCCTTACATAAGTTCTATTAAATACTGGACAAGGTATATTGATGATTGTTTTATGATATGGAATGATTCAGAAATGAAGCTGATGGAATTTGTTAATTACATTAATTCAGAACTACCATCTATTTCCTTTTCAGTTGAGAAGAGCCCAGAAGCTATTCACTTCTTAGATGTCTTGGTCACTAAATAAGGCAATTCCCTTAGTACTACGGTATATAGAAAGCCCAATGACATACAATTTTGTCAGCTGACAGTTATCACCCATTACCATTAGAGAAAGGGTTCGTCGTATCTGTGACACTGAAGAAGAATACGACAAACAATCTGAGCTCCTCACTGAGCGTTTTCTCTGAAGAGGATACTCTGAAATATGGCTTAATGACACTAAACAAAAGGTCAAAGGTCTCAATAGAAATGACCTGCTAAATAAAACACAGAGTAAGCAAAAAAAAAGACATTCTCTGTTAACTATGTTCTGACTTACAATGACTGTTCTAATAAAATTAGATCTATCGTAAACAAGCACTGGCATATTTTGTCCTCAGACACTTCCTTAAATCAAGCCTTTCAGAGCCCCGCTCTATTTACTTATAAAAGAGCAAGAAATTTGGCTAATATGCTAGTAAAGTCAGAGAAAAAGTTAAAGTTAAAGAGAAAAAACAAGCTTTTATAACTGGTTGTTTCCCTTGCAGGAGCTGTGCACTTTGTAGTAATATAATGAAAGGACATCATTTTGTGTGTCCCCAAACATCCAGATCTTATCAAATTAAATCTTGTACCACTTGCAGTACAAAAGGTGTAATCTACATGTTGAAGTGTCCCTGCCCCAAGGTGTATATAGGTGAAACTACACATGCTTTAAAACAACGACTTGGGGAACATAAATCCTCTATAAGAGGATGTAATATCACCTCATCAGTGGCAAGGCACTTTATAGAACAGGAACACTCTATTAAAGACCTTCAATGTATGGGTATAGAAAAGGTAACGCCAGCCCGCAGGGGAGGTGGCTTTGAGAAAAAAAACTACTCCAAAGAGAGGCCTTCTGGATATAGACTCAAATCTGTGTCACCAGGGGGCCTTAATGAGGAGCTGGACCTTATTCCTTTTCTTTAGATTTCTGTGTATGGCCTTTATGCCATAAAAAATAAAAAACGGGAATCAGAGACTCTGTTAGTCACTCAGTGAGGAGAAAGCCAGCACACGCCTGGAGTGAGACCATGAGGCCTATATAGGGCCAGCAGCTACTCAGGCAAAGGGGAAAGTGGTGTGGAAAAAGCACTGGTATGCTGCCGGTGGCCTGACTGTATCTCAGGTCCAGGTCTGAGTGCGGAGTGGAAGTGCTGAAACTCAGCCCCGTCCCTCCGGCGCTGTCCAGGTCTGAGTGTGGAGTGGAGGTGCTGAAACTCAGCCCTGTCCCTCCGGCACTGTCCAGGTCTGAGTGTGGAGTGGAGGTGCTGAAACTCAGCCCTGTCCCTCCGGCGCTGTCCATGGGGCGGCAGGCTGGGCCGGTGAGACACAGGTGAAGTGGAGCTGAGTGGCGGCTGATGGCAGGGAGGGGAGGGGCGGGGCTCCAGAGGCCCTCACCACAATACATAAATATGAGCATGTGCATTGCTTCCTGTTTCTACAGTGAATTTGCCTTTAGCTGTGTTAGCTTGCAGTGTTGTGGGAAGTTTGTCACAAAAAACTAAAAGGAAATGAGCAAATTCACTGTCCACACATGAAAAATGTGTGTTGTCTTTACTTTTGGTGGTGGCCAAACATCCTACAGCAATGAAAACGAACTCACTGTCCACTCTGAAAGGTGGCAGCTGCACGTCTAGTATGGGATGGGAGTGTTAATCCCAGAGAAAAGATCATAGAAAAGGTAGATGAGCCCATTGCCCCAATTCAGAGAACTTACAGTATAGGAAAAGGGCCCATTTGGGTCAGAATTACATCTATAGAACTGTCAGAGTTCAGTCCAGCAGGATGTTTAATTTTCAGAATTGTGGTGTTTCTGAAAAGATTATGAATAAAATGGTATTTTATTCTTCTGATAAAGCCGGGCATTAACTCACCGGCACGGTATGTGTGTACATCTTGGTGGGAGAGTGTCCATCTGAACAACATGTGAGCTGCTGTTTAGATACATTGTTACATCGTTTAGTTTAGTCACTTTTCTGTGGTTCCAGGCCCAAGTCAGAGCCTGTATATTATACCTTTGTAAGCAGTCATGCTGTGTGGAATAGTCTGATTCAGAGATCAATATTCTGGCTCTAGCTCCTATCATCTAAAGAATAACATCATTTACAGGAGTATTTCTTAGATAAGTATTCTAATAATCTTCAAATACCCCCACTTATTACATATTTTGTGCAGTTTATATTAATCCAGAAGGGCTACCAAACATGTTGATAAGGGGTTTTAAAAGAAAAAAATGACCTAATATATCAGGCTTTTATTTTCATTATTATTATCATTGTTACAATAATAATTAAATGTAACGCAATAATTAACCTATTATATTCGCAAAAGCGTGCAAAAATAAAATGAATGGATGGATTATAGCGTAAAGACATACAGAACATAGGTGCAATGTGTGGAAGTTTCAAAAGACATCACATATTAAAAAATCTATTGTCTACCAGCAATAAAAGTTAGTGACAGTAATCAGTTGTGCTGTTCTCATTCAGCCACTAGATGGCGATGCAGTGTAATTCCAGTTGATGCCGTAGTTGCATTGCTGTAAGATCGTGCCAGATGAACTGAAGTGTAGCACAGCTCGTACACGGCTCCGGCACTGCTTCAGCTGTTAGCAGGTACAATATCGCAGGTCTGACCAATAATATCATGACTGGTTAGATAAAACCTTCATGTTATTTTATATACTGGTGTATATATTTAAGTTGTCTGTGACAGTTAGCTGCTTAATTCCTCACTGGCTCCGCTAGCTAGGTTGGGTCATGAAGTAACGTTAAGGTAGGTTGGGCTGGCTAGCTAGCTAACTCGTGCCTGTGAGTCAATGCGAAAGCTGAACTTAGAACAACGGCAACAAGTGTGTCAACCTGAGGGTCATGTTGTTTGATGTAAATGGTAAAGTGTTAATAGTTATTATCAAATAATTGTGTTATGTAACCGTAGTTCTGTATTTTCAAAGAATTAACTAGCTGAGGTAACAGTAAACAGCTCAGAGCGAGCTGGCATCGCCATGGTAACCAACCGACCCTCCTAACGGTCACGTTTTAAACAGCGTCGTCATGGTTACCGTCACGTTACTTTGGCCAGAGGTAAATAAGGAAGAGCGCAATTTTGTATTGAATGCGGTTTCATTTCACCTTGCTGAATGTTTTTAAATTAATGTCAAAAACCCTGACAGGCTGTATAATTTGTTAAACTTAAATTGTTTGATAACTTATTATCAAGAAAATGTTATCATTATAACAGTAATGTATTTAGCTAATGGGTTATACGAGTAGTTATACTTTAACAGTTATATTTATCTATTCATAGTGATGAATATTGAGCGTCTTTGAAATGTATAGATGTTTATGAACTGAAGAACCTGTCAGGTGAGGTAAAGTGCACCACAAAAATGCTGTTTTTTGTGTTTGCAGATGAAATTAATATGTTTGCAAATCAGATGAGTTCATCACATGGAAAGGGTTATTAGAGCCCAGTAATTGCCTTAGTCTATTGTGGATTAGTCAGGATACTTTATGAACTTAATTTACACACCCCCCTCCCTGTTTTTGTGTGTACATCTCAGGAATGCGTAGGTACATATGTATCAACTGTCAAGGTGAACAATGTCACAAATAATTTATGCGTGTGTGTGTGTGTTTGTGTACGTGCGTGCATGTTTGTGTGTGTGTGGTCTCTCCACAGGCTGGGTTGGTGTAATCTCACAGAGGGCTGCTGTGATGTTCTGGCCTCAGTCCTGCGTTCTCCTCACTCAAAGCTGATAGATCTGGAGCTCAGAGACAACGAGCTGCAGGATTCAGGAGTAAGAGCACTGTCTGCTGGACTGGAGGACCCGCACTGTAAACTGCATAGAATGGGGTGAGTACAAACACAAACCCCTTCAATAAATTAGAGCTACAATGCGACTAAATACAACACTGATGTCAATGTTTCTAATGTGAAAACAGACACTTCACAGAACTGAAACAGCATGTTCCTGTTCTTCCTCTTGGTAGAATTCGACTACACAAATGAATGAAGAAAATGAATTAGTCCTGTTTACTGAACTGTAGTGGGGTGTAAACTCAAATGTGTTTGATAATGACTCATTCCACATTCATGTTATTTTAGTTTAACACACACAGCCCTGTTAGTTTATATTATATTACATTACATTTATTTGCCAGACGCTTTTATCCAAAGTGACGTACAATAAGTGCATACAAAAGGTAATTGGAACTACTGTCGTGTCTAGGAATCGACAGAATTCAAAGTCCAATCTTTAATTTGTAGAAAACAACTTCACGAGGGAAAAGACAACACAGCAGCAAGCTCTTCAGAAAAGTCAGACATTATTCGTACAGGTGCACAAAGCCGGATCAATTCCGCAGAATTGAACTTCGATTGTCAGTTTTACATCTATTTTATACACTGTGCTCCCCATAACTCCCCCTAAAACATTCCTTAAAACATCACCTGACCTTCTTGGCGCCACAATGTTTTCTTGTTCTTAGATGATAACATCATTGTGGAAAATTACGCCAACTTTCCCTTGAAAATATTAGTCTTTATTCTGTATTTTTCCATTTAAGAATACAAGTCACAGCCTCCTGTAATTTTCCATTGTATTCAGGTTACATAGGGGTCACTGTAAAATATTAGTCTTCTAGCACTTTTATTAGCAGTTGATCAGTTTGAAAATATAAGTGTATGGTTAGTATTTGATTAATGTTCTCTGCTGGACGGAGTGTAGCACAGTGGGTAAGGCACTAGACTTGTAACTAAAAGGTCACAGGTTCGATTCCCGGGTAGGACACTGCTGTTGTACCCTTGAGCAAGGTACTTAACCGAAATTGATTCAGTATATATCCAGCTGTATAAATGGATACAATGTAAAATGCTATGTAAAAAAAGTTGTGTAAGTCGCTCTGGATAAGAGCGTCTGCTAAATGCCTGTAATGTAATGCTGAGTGAGTAAGTGTGGTTTTTAAGCCTTCTGCATTCTCTTGCTTTTTCTCTACAGTTGATACTGTGGTTTCTTGCGTTTCCATAAGGTCAGCTGCAACTAATGATACAGGTTTATTGGATTACATATTGATTATATGAGTGAATAGTCATACATGTGATGTACTTTTAACATGGAGCATCGAGAGTTTGGAGGAACCAGTTTGATCAACATTGATGGGAATACCCTAACTTTAACATGTGACGTCATCACATTCATGGGGAGTCTCAAAATTTTCCTACACTACAAAACACAGGTCCAATAAGGTACAACACTTTACACATTCATAGCCATGAACACATTAAGTCTAGTTCACACAGTGAACATTACTCTGACCTAACCTATGCTAAGCCAAACTAGGAGGCATTACAAGCAACATCTAGACAATGATACAAGGCACAATAAGTGCTGGATGGAGGTACATGTAACATGAGTGGCACAGGTGGTACATGTGTAGAAATAGGGGGCTTTAAGTGATATAAATGATCGACAGAGTGGTGATAGTTAGTCCAGGTATAGTCTGAAGAGATGCATCTTCAGACCACGGCGGAAGATGGGTAGTGAGGGAGAGGTTCGTAGAGGAACAGGGAGTTCGTTCCACCACTGGCTAGGGTGGAGCTAGGGTGGAGAAGCTCTGTGGTAGAGACAAGATTGAACCCTTTACCCGGATGGCAGGGGGTGCAAGGCAGTGGTCAAGTGGGCGTATAGGATTTAATCATGTGCTGTAAGTAGACGGGGGCCGTCCTGTTGGCTGCAGTGTAGGTGAGGGTCAGGACTTTGAACCTGCCGTGACTGGTAGCCAGTGGAGTGACCTCAGCAGGGGAGAACTTGGGAAGGTTGAAGACAATAAATGTGTGTAAGGTGTGTAACACACTGCTATGTGTTTGACACACACAGCCGTGTTAGTTTATATTAATGTGTGTAAGGTGTGTAACACACTGCTATGTGTTTGACACACACAGCCCTGTTAGTTTATATTAATGTGTGTAAGGTGTGTAACACACTGCTGTGTGTTTGATACACACAGCCCTGTTAGTTTATATTAATGTGTGTAAGGTGTGTAACACACTGCTGTGTTTGGCACACACAGCCCTGTTTGTTTATATTAATGTGTGTAAGGTGTGTAACACACTGCTGTGTTTGACACACACAGCCCTGTTAGTTTATATTAATGTGCTGTAAGGTGTGTAATACACTGCTATGTGTTTGATACACACAGCCCTGTTAGTTTATATTAATGTGTGTAAGGTGTGTAACACACTGCTATGTGTTTGACAAACACAGCCCTGTTAGTTTATATTAATGTGTGTAAGGTGTGTAACACACTGCTATGTGTTTGACACACAGCCCTGTTAGTTTATATTAATGTGTGTAAGGTGTGTGTGTCCTTCTCTCTGCAGGCTGTCAGGCTGTAGAGTCACACAGAGAGGCTGTGATTCTCTGGCTTCAGCTCTGTGTTCAAACCCCTCACACCTGAAAGAGCTGGACCTGAGATACAATCACCCAGGTGACTCAGGAGTGAGAGCACTGTCTGCTGCTAAACTGGACACACTCACATTGCTGTAAGTACAGAGAGTTTCCACACTGCACCTCACACACACACACACACACACACACACACAAAAGGAGTTGGGGGGGGGGCATGAAGGGCACTGTTCAAACCAGCGTTACTCAAGAGGGTTGGGGATCTCCTGTGGAGGGTGCTGCAGGGGATCACTGCAGTAAATAAGATGTGGTTGTTGTAGTTAGGGGTTTGATCAGGGACACAGTGATGGTGGAGTTTCAGTATTACAAAGCAATGGAGAACCTGAGTGTGTTTCAGAGTGTGTGTGTTATAAGGGTGTTTTATGTTCAGTGGAGGGAGGGGAGCTATTTTTGCACATGGAATAGAGTGAGGGAATGGAATAAGTTTCCTTTGTGACAGATTTGTGTATTTTTCATATGATCGTGGTTTTGTGTTTTATTGTGTCTTTGTTTTTATTTATGTGATGTCATTGGTGTGTTGAGAGTGGAAATAAAGGATGGTTAAAATTCTAAATTCTGTTCTGCTGTTCTTACAGTGTGGACCATGGAGGAGAGAACAGGACCAAACCAGGACCCAGGAAATGTGAGTGTGTATCGACACAGAACACTTTCCATAGATACACACTCTGCTGTGTGTGTGTGTGTGTGTGTGTGTGAGAGAGAGACTTCTCTCTTACACACATAAACACACAAAACACACAAACAGAAACACACATGTACACAAACACACACACACAGGTACTATCACAGCTCTCTCTCTCTCACACACATAATGAGGTGAATATTAATATTGATAATTAATCTCATTAATGTTTCTGGTGTGCAGACGGCTGTCAGCTTACACTGGATCCAAACACAGCACACAGAGGGCTGTCTCTGTCTGAGGGGAACAGGAGGGTGACATACACACAGGGGAGAAAGCAGCCATATCCTGATCATCCAGAGAGATTTGAGAACTATTTCCAGGTTGTGTGCAGAGATAGTGTGTGTGAGCGCTGTTACTGGGAGGCTGAGTTCAGTCTGTCTGAGTGGGGCGAGGTTTATATAGCAGTGACAGATAAAGGAATCAGCAGGAAAGGAGAGGATTCTGACTGTAGGTTTGGAGGGAATAAAAACTCCTGGAGTCTGGAGTGCTTTAAACCCAGTTACTCTGATAAACTCAGTTACTCTGTCTGGCACAATAAGAACCGAACACGCATACCTGCCCCCCCCTCCCCCTACCGCAGAGCAGGAGTGTGTGATGATGATGCTGGTAGAGGAGTGTGTGTGTACAGGGTAGGAGTGTGTGTGGACCGTCCGGCCGGCACTCTGTCCTTCTACAGCATCTCTGACTCTGACACACTGACCCTCCTGCACAGACTCCACACACACTTCACTCAACACACACCCCTCTGTGCTGGATTTAGAGTGTGTGAGTCCTCCTCAGTGTCCCTCTGCTAACTGGAGTAGAGACACACACATTCACACACACACACGCACACACACACACGTGCACACACACAAACATGCACACACACACAAACTCACACACACACACTCAGATACACATAGACACACACACCCACACCTACACACACACACATCCTCTCACACACACCCTTTCTCTCTCACACTCATGCACACGCACTCACACACCTACGCGCACACACACTCGGGCTCACACACTTACACACACATACACACTTTCTCACACCCCCAATCACACACATGCACACACACACACCTACACACGGACACACACAATCTCTCGCACACACAAACACACACATTCACCAGTGCACTCTCACGCGCACACATACATGCATGCATACGTACACACGCTCGTATGCACACACAGACACTCTCTCTCTTCTGCTCAGTCACTCACATACACACACACCCTCTCTCTCTCACACACACACACACACACTCACATCCACACACATTCACACAAACGCACGCACACACACACAAACCATGCACTCACGCACACACACATACATGCGTGCAGAGACACAAACACGCGTTAACACACACACTCCTCAGTGTCCCTCTGCTAACTGGAGTACACACACATGTGCGCATACACTCTCGAATGCATGCACACACACACACACACATATATATATATACACACACTCATATACACATACACACACACTCAATCACACACTCACACACATATATAAACACAAACACTCATATACACCTCACACACCCACACCTACACACACACGCGCACACACACTCACATATACACACACACTCATATACACATACACATGCACACACACACTCAATCACACACTCACATATATATATATATATATATATATATATATATATATATATATATATATACACACATACACACTCACACACACACACTCACACTAACGCATGCGCACACACACACACACACTCATGCACTCACGCACAAACACAAACATGTGTCAACACACACACATTCTCATTCCCATACGCATGCACACACATGTATAAACACACACATTCTATTACCTATACGCACACACACATACTCATGCACTCACACATGCACACACATGCATACACTTACATGCGTGCACACATCATATACATGTGTACACAAACATTCTCATACCCATACACACACACACACACATGTATGAACACACACATTCACAAAGGCACTCTCACACACACACACACATACGCATGCATACACTCATTCTCTTGTACGCGCACACACTCAAATACACAGTCTCACACACATTCACACAAACGCACGCACACACACTTTCTCTTACCCATACACACACGCACCAGTGTGCACACATACTCATGCACTCAATCATACTCTCACAAATGCACACACACATACATGCGTGCACACACACACACACATTCTCTTACCCATTCACACACGCAACCCGGGCACACACACACGCATACTCACGCACTCACACACATGTTCACATCAACCGTCACTCCCACAAACGTACGCATGCACACACACATTCACAAATGCACACACACAGAAACACACTCTCACCCAATCACACACACGTCGACACACTTGCAACCTTCCTTGACCAGTGCCTTACCACTGCAATTTCAGCTGTGCAAAATATTAACCTCAGTACAGCTTCAACCCTGTACATAAGCACTCGCTATTTAAATATGATTTTATTTTTTTACATTTTAATAAATTTATATTTCAAATGTTCAAGGTGTGTTTATGTACTTTTGATTATTAAAACATTAATGTAACATTGAGAGTAATAATGCCAAAAGATGGCAGAGTAAAATGTTTTTGAAGTAATAACTCTGTCTCTGGTATCTGCATCTTTGTATAAAAGAAGCCAGTGGCAAACTCCTCCACTTAAATGTGCATTTTACTAGTTTTTACAGTTGCTTTCATTCATTTTCACAAAAGTTCCAATGTGCAAATTTCTGTGGGCAAATGCATCCCATGAGAATGCAGAATGATCACTGCAGTGTACTTATTTCCTTTCATTACTGTAAACAATGATGGATTCCTTATCCTTATTTATTCTGTTAGGATTGATTTTTTTTTTTGTTGCTTTAATTTTCTGTATTTTCAGACAACAGTCTTCAATGATTAAACCTGAATTATCAAAAATATCAGATGTGTTGGTGTTATGATTTATTATTGTGTGATGTATTGAACTCCTGTGACACAGTAGTACTTATTTCATATTCTGTATGGGATTATGTTTGGGCTCAATATGAGTAGATCAGCATGGCGCTAAAATCTGCACAGTTGAAGCAATGAAATTCATGTACAGTAGTGGAAAAAAAATCTGTTATACGAAAAGTTGTGTAGTGTCTGATGAATGCTTGCTTCTGTTACTGTAGTGTAACCATGACTCAATACATTTTGAAAAGTCACTGCTTGTCTATTGAGCTGGTATATTTATGTTACTTCTCAGAGAAATGGTTTTCCTGTAGGTTTGAACCTGGATCTGCTGCACATCAGTTGAATGGATTAGACCACTAAGCCAAAATCAGGGCAGAAGTGTGGTTTGACATCCAGTCTCTGAGATGTTCCTGAGACCCTGCAGTTAATCTCGTTTTTTCAGATGCATTTCTAATAACTGCAGTCACACATTACAAATGCATTACGGTGTGTTATGATTGCTTTGACTCAATGTGGAAAACTCAATTTGCCAAACTAATGGGCAAAATTCTTACCTTAAGACAAATTTCTGTACCTACACAGAAAGTACAAAACTCTAAATCACACACTCAGTTTTCACAAAACAGTCACCTCATATTAAAACATCCAAATTTTTATTGCTGGACATGCAGATTGTGAAATGAAGTCAAGATGTTTGCAATCCTGTCTTGTCACTTCCAGCAACATTGCCCAGCTGAGTCGCATTGCAGCACGATTGGTAATCCCAACATAAAAGGCAGTTTTACAGCACTACATTCAGCAGCGTCTGACAACATGGAGCAGCCCAAAGCAGTTAGTACTGATGGACGGGTCGTGGCTGAAGCTGAGGTTGTGGTCAAGCAAGTAGCAGAAATACTGCTGTATCAAATGAATTTAGAGCCACAGATATTGACTGTGTCGTAAATCCAGGCATAACAATGGGAGAACCTGGAAGGATTGTACAGCCAAACGTTAAAAGGTGGCCTCAACAGTGGCCCCTAATATGAGTTTTTGGACTGAACATTGATTATTCAATGCAAAATGTGATACTGTAATTACATTACAGGAATGTTGTGTTGCTGTCATTTTATATTATTACAATATTACAGTGGGGTAGTACAGAATTACAGTACTGATATGAATATGATGCACATAAATTGCCTTGTTTTTGCACATAGAGTACATACTGTAAAGCATTTGTCTGTTTATACTGTCCCAGTAATGCTGTTGTGTCTTTATTTCAGAGATTGATGGTGATCGATGCTGCCAGAGCTCCTATGTCATAGATGTTATGTTTTGGACACACAGTCTTGATTCGTGTCCTTCTTGTGTCGTGCACTGGGCGAGAGGCATGAATACACCCTGGAAAGGCTGCAAATCTATCGCAGGGCATTACATTTACTTAGAGTCTTTTATCCAAAGCGATGTACAAAAGTGCATATCATGGTCATCATAACAACTACAAAACACAGGTTTGATAAGGTACAGTACTCATTTCGTACTATTTATAGCCAAGTACACAGTTCAGTTCATGCAGGGAGCATTATTCTGACCCTGCTTATGCCAAGTCAAACTAGGGAGAAGAACAAGCTACAACATTAGGACAAAAATACAAATTACAAAAAGTGCTGGAATGGGGGTACATGTAACATGAGTGCCATGAAAAGGGGGATTTAAAGTGAAATGATTTACAGAGTGGTAGTAGTTAGTCCAGGTATGGTCTGTAGAGATGCGTCTTCAGACCACGGCGGAAGATGGGTAGGGAGGGAGAGGTTCGAAGAGGGACAGGGAGTTTGTTTCACCGCTGGGGAGCTAGGGTGGAGAAGCTCCGTGATCCCTTTACTCGAGTGGGAGGGGGTGCAGGGCGCCCTGCTGCTACAGAGCGGAGTGGTCGAGCAGGCGTATAGAATCGAATCGTGTCCTGTAAGTAGACAGGTTCTGTCCTGTTGGCTGCAGTGTAGGCGAGGGTCAGGACTTTGTACCTGATCCTGGCAGCGACCGGTAGCCAGTGGAGTGACCTCAGCAGAGGAGTGACGTGGGAGAATTTGGGAAGGTTGAAGATGAGTCAGACAGCAGCATTCTGAATCATCTGTAGTGGCTGTATGGCACAAGCTGGTGGGCTTGCAAGGAGAGAGTTGCAGTAATCAAGGCGGGAGGTCACCATAGCCTGGACAAGCAGCTGGGTGGAGGCAGTCACTGTGGTGCCATCAACTGTGATTGAGAGCTCATGTAGTAGGGAGGTCTTGTATGGGAAGAACAGCAGTTCAGTTTTGTTGAGTGTGGCAGGGCTCAGTTTGTGGGAGTGGTTCGGGGCAGTCTGAGGACCACACCTACTGGTTAAGTAGGCACACGCACCTGGAGTGCGTCAGTAATTAATCCAGGTATTTAAAGTGTGCTTTCTTCCAAGTAGGTGTGTCTGACCGAGGAAAACACAAGCCGAGAGAGAGACTAGAAAGTGTCAGTTTCGTTATTTTGTTTTTGTTATTTTAGTATGTGGTGTTTCTTTATTATCCCCGATCCCATGAGGGTGAAGGGCGAAGCTGTTTTGTTGTATTGTAATAGACTGGATTCTCTCTCTCTCTCTAAAAGTATGTAAATAAAGACTGGAATATTTCCGGATTCACGTACCTCCCTGTGTCAAACGCTTCTGTTCAGAAAGGGGTGCATCGCAGTGTGTGACATTGAGGTTAAGCTTCAGGTGGTGGCTGGCCATCCAAGTTGAGATGTCAGCCAGGCAGTAAGATATTTTGTCATTAATCTGTGAGGTGGGGGGGGGGGGGGGGGAGAGAAGAAGAGTTGCGTGTTGTCTGCATATCAGTGATAGGAGAAGCCATGTGAATTAATAACTGAACTAAGAGATTTGGTGTAAATGGAGAACAGCAGAGGAGCCAGTAGAGATCCCTGTGGTACTCCTGTAATAAGGAGAAGCAGAGGCAGACCCCATCCAGGTGAGATAGGAAGCAAACCAAGACAGGGCGGTCCCAGAAATGCCCATCTCAGCCAAGGTGGAGAGGAGTTGTTTTGGTTGACTGTATAAAAAGTTCTAGTAGGATCAGGACAGAGGAGAGGCCTGAGGCTCTTGCAGTAGCGAGTGCCTCCATCACAGCCAGGAGCGCAGTCTCTGTTGAGTGCCTGGATCGGAAGCCAGAATGGAGAGGGTCTAGTGGGTTGTTTTGATGGAGAAAAGAGGTTAGTTGTTTAAGCACTGCTCGCTTAAGGGGTTTGGACAAAAAATGTAGAAGTGATACAGGTCAATAATTCATTACATCAGAGGGGTCTGAGGTGGGTTTCTTGAGGAATGGGGTAACACGAGCCATCTTAAAATTGGAGGGAACATGACCAAAGGCAAGGAAGGTATTAACAATACTGACAGTGGAAAACATGCTGTTTCATTGGCTATTTTCTTAAACTACTGGAAACCTGTTTGATAATAAATGGGCCCACAAACCATTCACTCACACACTCATTCCTATGGGAAATTTATCTTCAATTAGCCTACCTGCATGTTTTTGGACTGTGGGAGGAAATCCACGTGGACACGAGGAGAACATGCAAACTCCACACAGAAAGGCCCAGGCCGGATTCAAACCCAGGACCTTCTTGTTGTGAGGTGACAGTGCTACCCACTGGACCACCGTGTTGCCCCCGGAGAGGGTTTATGACACAAGAAAATGCCATCATAAGCGGTCATGGGTAAAATGTTTTTCCAGTCTACCTGCTGGCGGCTGTGGAATGGTATTCATCACTAGCTTGAAGCCAAAACATTTCACCATGTCAGTTTGACATTGTTCAACATAATTTTACAGTTCCTAACATACAACACAGGGTTGCAGCACAGTAATTCTTTGAACATCACGTTTTATATGATTTTCTTTGAACTGGGTTTTGTTTATTTGTTTATCTTATTTCAGTGTCTTACACCCTTTTAGGGTGCCCAGCCCATGTGAGCTTACAAGACACTACTTGTTATATACATGTGATCAAATACATGGGAGTGCAGATTTATCAAAGAGCACAATTACGGTACGTGCCATTTATGAACAAACAGGTTACCAGTAGTTTAAGAAAATAGCCAATTAAACAGTGTTTTCCACCATCAGTGTAATAAATGCCATCACAAAATGCTTGGCTGATTCATTTTAAAACCATTAAAAAATGTATGCATGTCTTATAAAACACACAAAGCAATTTGTGAAAATATTACAAACAGATATAATTTGAAAACTCACCAGAGGACTAAGAAATTGTCATTGTTATCTTTTCATTGAACATCTTTGCATCTTCTCTAGACACGTTAGTTTACGAATCTGTTTATTTAATTCTGTGGGAGTTACAGTGACTCACCATGGTCAAGGTCAAATCTAAAGTTCAGCTTTTCCATTAGCAGTGAGAAGTGTGGTGTTGCTCTTTCCTCTATTGCAGCATCTCCAGTTTAGAGTACAGTAAGCAAACGTAAAGGAAAGAGATTCAGTATCAGGCTATGGCTGCAGAGAGAGAGAGTCAAATTTTACTGCAATACTGATCGTTTTACTGTTACCTACCCTTAAGACTTTTGGTGAAGGGACTTGTCCTTGTCCAGTGAATATATTGCCATTTATAAAAGAACATTTCACGTTCGCAATCCTTCTCATCACTGTTTAGATCAAGCGTAAGAACTAGCTCTGGCCTGTCCTCAGCATTCTTTATAACATGTCTCTGATACATCCTGGCAGCTGTTCCCAGATCAGGTTCTGTCTTTCTCTCTGAAAACATCAACAAATATTAGCAATGAAAACACATTTCATCAAAGGGAATGCTTCATGCTGAAATCAGGGAGAAGATGAATCTCATGACACCACCTGTCATTGGTTTGGCTCTGAAAACGTGCAGAAGAATGCAAAGAATGGTGCTGCTGTATGATGAGGCTCGGATGGAGACACCTTCAATGGCCGGCTCTGCTGATGGGCAGTGACTGGCGGAGGAGCCACTAGGCCCTGATGTTGAGGCCCTGTCCTGCCCTTCAGCGTGGCTCTCTGACCCTGCTGCTGCTCTTCCTTCCTGTCTTACACTGCCACTGTCATCAGACCTCACTCTGTCTCTCTCATACAACCCAATGTGCCCACTGACAGCACACTAAAGGCTCTGACATTTTCACAAGATGTGGACGTTTCATGTTCACTTGTGTTAAATTTAAATACTGTTCCAAGCTAATATTCCACATGTGTATGTCAGAGGTATGCAGACCCTCAAAGTTAAATATATTGTATTTTGCAAGCTAAAGGGAAACCATGTGCCTTTACTTGTATTCTTGAATATTTATTAATCTTCAAATAGAATAGCAGTCAAAAACTTTATAGCAGTATTATACACTGAATAAAAAATATAAACTCAACACTTTTATTTTTGCAGCCATTTTTAATGCGTTTAAATAATACCTCAGATCAGTCAGTCAGAACCTTTATTTAAATTCTCGGAGGTACAATTGAGGGCCAGGCCCTCATTTTCAATGTAGCCGAGATTACTAACACAATTAAAACACAATAAGTGTAATGAAAGATCACAGAATATAGCAACAGTAACTAACATAGTAAATAATAAAATAACTAGAATAAAATACAGTAAAATATAATTTAAAAAAAATAAAAAAATAAAATAATAAAATAAATAAAATCAAGCACAGATAAGATCAAAAACAGATACACTCAGAGACACTGGTAGAGAGCTGACTTTCAGCAATTGCAATTTTCAGATATTTGTTTTATGTGCACAAAGAGCTTATTTCTCTCAAATTTTGCCCACAAATTTGTTTATATCAATTCAATTCAATTCAAATTCAATTCAAATAAGCTTTATTGGCATGATGTGTATATATATATATATATATATATATATATATATATATACACACTACCGGTCAAAAGTTTTAGAACACCCCAATTTTTCCAGTTTTATTGAAATTTAAGCAGTTCAATTCCAGTGAATGACCTGAAATGGTACAAAGGTAAGTGGTAAACTGGCAGAGGTTAAAAAAAAAAGTTTAGGTTACCAAAAATTCAAAAAAAAATGTAAATTTCAGAGTTATAAAAAAGGCCTTTTTCAGGGAACAAGTAATGAGTTCACAACTTACATTTTTTCTGCAGCGATGGAAGTAAATTAAGCCTTGAAAGTTGATGCAAACAATTTCTACAGGTGTTCCAAGTTTTGTTGATTACTTACAAACCCTCTGACTGTATAAAATCAGTGTTGGAACAGACTGTGTTACTACACCCTCTGAAGCATTATTTCGACAATATTGCAGTGCAGGAAGTAGTATATTGCTATCATAATGGCGAGAAAAGGGAAATCAACGAAGGAAGACAGACAGACCGTTATAATCCTTAAATGTGTAGGTCTTTACTTTAGAGAAATTGCAAAGAAAGCCAAGGTGTCAGTGAGTACAGTTTCCTACACTATTGAAAGGCACTTGGAAACTGGAGGAAATTCTGACAGGAAGAGGTCCGGCAGACCCAAAGCCACAACAGAATCAGAAGACAGGTTTCTGAGAGTCAACACGTTGCGTGATAGGGTGTTCACAGGACAACAGCTTCAAGCACAGCTTAACAGTGGTCGTAAGTAAGCAAGTCTCAGTTTCGACAAGAAGAGGAACTTCGAGCTGCAGGTTTGACAGGTCGAGTGGCAGTACGAAATAGTCAATAGTCATTTCTAAAATGGCTAAATAAGAAAAAGAGGCTTGCCTGGGCCTTGAAGCACCGGCAGTGGACTACTGAAGACTGTAAGAAGGTCTTATGGACCGATGAATCAAAATTTGAAATCTTCGGTTGGTAGGTGAAAGTAGGTGAAAGGATGGTTCCTCAGTGTGTGACACCAACTGTCAAACATGGAGGAGGAAGCGTGATGTCTGGGGCTCTTTTGGCACCCTGAACCAAAATAGATGGCTACCACAGCATTTTGCAGCACCATGCATTACCCTCTGGTCAACGCCTAGTTGGTCAGGGGTTCATCCTTGTGGCAAACACGCCTGCCACAGGCCACCGAAGTGGCTTTCCAAGGGGCCCTCCGGCACAGAGACACAGGGAGAAGATGTTCCAACAGTCCAGATTTTATTAACGAAGGTTTGGCAAGATGTTACAGCCAAAGTGAGCAGATGTAACCCAGTCATGACCGAAGCTCCCTGGTGTGGGTGGGGATGGCAGATTTAACCTGTGCGCAGTGATTACCTCACTACGCACAGGTGCAGCCACTCCTGTTCCTGGGTCCAATTAGCCGGGCCAATTATCTAATTCTTAACCAATTGGCCAGGTCTAATTAGTTTGACCCAGGGCAGGTGTGGCTGCTTAAACCAGCCATCCCCACACCACATACCCCCAACACCAAACTGAGGCCAGGGAGAATCACTGGCCGAAGCCTACCCCCCCCCCACCCCCGCACTCCCAACAAAGCGAAAGACAACAAAAATAAAAACACTCTAAACACGCTAAAAAAAAGTCAGGGTGGGTGGCCCCGGAACAGTCCAGTACATGCGGTGACCCTCCCCCGGACGACAAGGCACCCCATCTTCCTCCTCCCTCCTGGAGCACGGGAAGTCCTGGGCTGCTTTGCTGGCTGGTGGGGGCGTCACCGGCTTGGGCTGTTCCAGGGGCTGTGGTGGGGTGGCTGGGCTGGTGGGCTGGTGGGCTGGTGGGCTGGCCTTCTTGTGGCGCTGGGGACCAGGAACCCTCGTGGCTGTGGTGGCCGCCAGTCGGCTCTGCTGGCGGGCGGCTGCAGGCTTACCCCCTCATGGGCTCCGGGCAAACCAACCAGGCCAAAACAACAAACTAAAACAAACGGACCAAAAAAGGAAGCAAAACGGTGCGGCCACCGCTCGTGCGCCGCCCATAGCTGACCCGCCTTCCCGGCCAAGTTCAGCTCACGGCGCGACCACTTCTTGTGCACCACCCGTAGCTGACCTGCCTTCCTGGCCAGGTCCAGCTCCCCAGCATCCCAGCTGAGGATCGCTTCCTTCCCCTCCGCTGTCATTTCCCGCTCCCCGTTTTTGGCCTGGAGGATCCGCCCGAAGCCCTGTCGGGAACACCTCAGCCGCCCCTCCTCCAGTGTGCTTCCTGGCTGGCCCTCCTGTGCCTCTTTCCTGTGCCGGAGAAGCCCCACGTTGGGCGCCACTGTGGCAAACACGCCTGCCACAGGCCACCGAAGTGGCTTTCCAAGGGGCCCTCCGGCACAGGGAGAAGATGTTCCAACAGTCCAGACTTTATTAACGAGGGTTTGGCAAGACGTTACAGCCAAAGTGAGCAGATGTAACCCAGTCATGACCGAAGCTCCCTGGTGTGGGTGGGGATGGCAGATTTAACCTGTGCGCAGTGATTACCTCACTACGCACAGGTGCAGCCACTCCTGTTCCTGGGTCCAATTAGCCTGGCCAATTATCTAATTCTTAACCAATTGGCCAGGTCTAATTAGCTTGACCCAGGGCAGGTGTGGCTGCTTAAACCAGCCATCCCCACACCACAATCCTATAGCAAGATAATGACCCAGAACATACCTCCAGGCTATGTCAGAACTATCTTAGAGGAAAAGAACAAGACAACAGGCTTCAAATCATGGAATGGCCAGCACAGTCTCAAACTTAAACCCCATCAAGCTGGTTTGGGTTGAACTGGACAGAAGGGTGAAAGCAAAGCAACCTACACGTGCAACACATTTGTGGGAACTTCTGCAACAGTGTTGGGTAGATCTTTCCGAACAATATTTGATTTCCATTGTAGAACGAATGCCATAAGTGTATTCAGTTGTTATATCTGCAAAAGGTGACTATTTTGATGAATCAAAAAATTAGAATACATTGTGTTAAACAGAACGATTCCATGATTTCTCTTTTTTTTATCTCCAATTGTTTATTTGTTCTATGCTTTAATTTCAGAGTACATTGAGACAACTGCGTAAATTTCAATAAAACCTGGAAAAATGGAGGTGTTCTAAAACTTTTGACCGGTAGTGTATATACATATTGCCAAAGCATGGGTACAACAAACAATAAACATATAAACAGAACACAACTTTGTGTGTGTGTGTGCGTGTGCGCGTGGTATTTGTGTATGTTAGCTGGTGTAATGTCATGTGTTAATTAGGTGAAACAGTGAATATATAATTTAACAATAATTAAGAACAGTATACAAATTAATTAAAAATAAATAAATAAAGAAATAAAATAAAAGAGGAGAGAGTGTCATTGCTTATGTGTTATAATTACTTACTGTCCCTCAGTTTGTGACAAGTGGCAGTGTATTGCGCAGCCAAAGCCATTCACTCCTCTCTCCCAAGAGGAATGGCAGCTTCTCTACCTCTGATAGTGTCTTGAATTGAGGGCAGATTTCTTTTATTTTAAAGAAGTACTGTCTTCTTGGCTCATTGTATTTTTTACATTTTGTGAGGAAATGAAGCTCTGTCTCCACCTCCTGAATATTACACAGTGAGCACAACCTGTCTCTGGGCAGCCAGGTCTGCCGGTGTCTGCCGGTCTCAATGGCCAGGTTGTGATCACTGAGTCAATATTTTGTCAATGTTTTCCTCGTTTTTGTTTCTTTCTCAGTGGTCAGGTAATCTGCCACAGTGTACTCTCTTTTTAAGGCCCGATAGCATTCTAATTTGCTTTGTGTTTTTGTTTGTGTGTCGCAATAGGTGATGTAATTTTCTTTATATTTTGCTATAATTTGGTTGACTTTAATTAATTGTATAGAGCTGTCTTGAGGCTGCTTTGCGTTAGGGGTGGTTAGTGAACTAAGCCTCAAGACGAGCTGGCTGAGGTGGCTCTCCTCTGGGCTCATCTCTTGGTATTTCAGGGCCTTGTAATGATACGAGTGAGGGTCGCTGTTTATGAGGTGATTCCAAAATTTAACTGCCCCTTTTTGGATTCAGCCCTGCATGCAGTGGGCGACAGCAGAACCAGGTCATCTGCATAGAGAAGGAATTTGATTTCTTTATCATTAAGGGTGAGTCCAGGTGCTGCAGATTGTTCCAACACTGTCGCCAATTGAAATAAATGTTGAACAGAGTTGGACTCAAGCTGCAGCCCTGCCTCACTCCCCGCCCCTGGGAGAAGAATTCTGTTCTTTTGTGTCCAATTTTGACTGATATACTTTTATATAGGTTTTCAAAATGATGTCCATATGTTACCATTTTGGATGGCCAATTCCTCTTGTTTTGTTTGGTTTAATTTTTTTAAGTTTTCCAAAAATCTGTTAGAATTGATGGACTTCTCAATTACTGTCAATTGTGCCCTTTTGTGTTGCTCTTTTTTTGGTTCTGAGGGTATGCTTATAGTGTTTTAGTGTCTCAAGTTTTTTTTTTCTTATTTCTTTGCAGTCTTTGTCAAACCATGGTTCAACTTTGATCTGTTTTGGGGAATTTGATTTTTTCTTTAAATATGATATCAAAGCTGCCTTTTCAAATATGTTATTTACATTCTTGACTGCCAGATTTAGTCCTTCTTTATTCTGAGGGTATGTAGTAACCAGAAAGGTATCCAATAGTGTTAGAATTTCTTGATTATTGGTTGCTTTCTGGTATTCTTCTGTGCTGTCTGGCTCCCATTTGTAGGATTGTTTGATGTTGTACAGCTTACTGGGATGGTTGTGGGTGCTGGTGTTAGGTTCTGTCCTTTTGAGATAGACTGTGATTTGACTGTGGTCGGACAGAGCGGTTAGTGGCTTGCGGTAAATGCTCTGAGAGAGAATCGATCTAGGGCTGTGACCGCATAATCTACTGTACTGTTACCAAGATGTGAGCTGCAGGTGCATCTTCCCAATGAGTCACCTTGTATCCTACCATTGACAATATATAGACCCAGATCATGACAGAGCTGCAGTAGATGTTAGCCGTTTTTATTCATATGGTGGTCAGTTATTTCTGGGTAAGTTTGTTATATTGTTTAGTAAATTTGGTTCAAATATGTGCTTGTTCCCATCCTCATTGATAAAGTCAGTCCTTGTGCCTGTCCGGGCATTTAGGTCCCCACAGATCAGCACATTCCGCTGGGCCTGGAAATGGCTGATTTCACTTTGGAGGTTGGGGAACGTGTCCTCCTTGTAATAAGGAGAGTCAGAGGGTGGGACATAGATATAGGTCATTTTTTGATGTGATTAATTTTTTGCTTATTTTAAACCAAATATGTGATTCAATCTTTTAAATTTCTGTGATGTAGTTTTTGAGCTCCGATTTAAACCAAATTAGTATACCACCAGAATCTCTTCTGCAATTGGTTGGGGCTTTTTTAATTGATGGGACAATAGTTTCTTGGTATCCTGGGGGACAGTGAGTATCTACATCGGCTCTACACCAAGATTCCTGAAGGATGATCATGTCAATATTTTTAACATTTTCTTGGAATTCCATGGTTGAACTTTTTACGCCAAAAACTTCAGGCCCTGAAGATGCCACAATAGTTAGGAGATCATGCAATTGGCATGCTGACTGCAGGAATGTCCTGTAGAGCTGTTGCCAGAGTAATGGGCGTTTATTTCTCCACCATAAGCCGCCTCCAGCATCGTTTCAGAGATCTTGGAAGTTCATCCAACAGGCCTCACAACTGCAGACCACGTGTAACCATGGCAGCCCAGGACCGCCACATCCGACTTCTTCACCTGCAAGATCGTCTGAGGCCAGCCACACGGACAGCTGATGAAACAGTTGGTTTACACAACCATAGAATTTCTGCACAAAATGTCAGAAATCGCCTCATCTGCGTGCTCGACGTCCTCACCGGGGTCTTGATTTGTCTGCAGTTCGGCGTCACAATCCACGTGAGTGGGCAAGAGCTAACCTTCGATGGCCACTGGCACACTGGAGAACAGTCCTCTTCACTGATGAATCTCAGTTTCAGCTGTACAGGGCAGATGGCAGGCGGATGGGTGAGTGGTTTGCTGATGTCAACGTTGTGAACAGAGTGGCCCGTGGTAGTGGGGTGTTGGTATGGGCAAGCATATCCTATGGGCAGTGAACTCAAGTGCATTTTATCCATGGCAATTTGAATGCACAGAGATATCGAGATGAGATCCTGACGCCCATTGCTGTGCCATTCATCCACCGCCATTACCTCATGTTTCATCATGACAATGCACGGCCCCATGTTGCAAGGATCTGTACACAATTCCTCGAAGATGAAAATGTCCCAGTTCTTCCATGGCCTGCATACTCACCAGACATGTCACATATTGAGCATGTTTGGGATGCTCTGGACCGGCGCATATGACAGTGTGTTCCAGTTCCCACCAATATCCAACAACTTCGTACAGCTATTGAAGAGGAGTGGGACAATATTCCACAGGCTACAATCAACAATTTGATTAATTCAATGCAAAGGATGTGTTGCGTTGCATGAGGTAAATGGTAGTCACACAGATACTGATCGTTATTCTGTTCATTTAATGGTATCTTCTTTTTTGGGGAATCTGTGACTAACAAATGCATATCTGTATCTCCAATCACATGAAATCAATAGATAAGTGCTTAATTAATCCATTTCAGTTGACTGATTTACGTTTATTACCTTTGAACTCAATAAAATCTTCAAAATTGAAAAGTGTTGCATTTATATTTTTGTTCAGTGTATATGGTTAATGGTTGCCATTTACCTCTGCTAGATCACATTTAACAATGGAAGTGTTGTTCAGTTTTTGTGAAAAAGGTGTGATTTATTAAAATCCTCTGTAATGAAGTCATGGGGGCATAAATTATTATATTATAAATTATCTGAGAAAAAATGAAATAAAACAAGGTTTTTATGCAGCCATGTGACAGCAATGCACAGTAACACAGTCAACACAGAGCTCACACCACAAAGCACACTAGCACACTCAACACAGAGCTCACAGCCATGTGGCAGCAAAGCACATTAACACAGTCAACACAGAGCTCACAGACCAGAAAACACACTAACACAGAGCTCACAGACCACAAAACCCAATAATACACTCAATACAGACCACAGAGCACACTAACACACTCAACACTGAGCTCACAGACCACAAAACCCAATAATACACTCAATACAGACCACAGAGCACACTAACACACTCAACACAGAGCTCAAAGACCATAAAACCCAGTAATACATTCAATACAGACCATAGAGCACACTAACACACTCCACACAGAGCTCACAGCCTGGAAAACACAGTAACATACTCAGCAAGGACTTTGCACACCACAAAGCATAGCAACACATTCAACACTCAGCTTGCAGTATTTGGAAGTCTCCCTGGTGGATACTTACCTTGAAGTAGAGGGCCAAACTGTCTTGTACGAAGCCCCCAGGGACTAAGTCCACAGACAAGCAGTTATACGACTCTGTTCTATGCACCTTCTCCCCACAGCCTTGGAGAGGGGACCACAGAGACACAGAATTGAATGCTAACAGGCACGGGTGGGGATGGAGACAGTTCCAGTTAAGGAGTGAAATCCAACTGTTCAGTTTAGCCGAGCACATGGGAGAGACCGCACATGGGCGGCTCATCTGAGGCACGTTCTGGTGGTCAGGAGGTCAAATTCAAAATTTGCCTCGATGGAACAGGTGTAGGGGTGCAGCCCCTCCCTTGTCCTCAGGGAAACCCCCTCCTCTTTAAGCTGGGACAGGAGAACACTGAGGAACTCATGAGCATCCTGCAGTGAGACATAGAAAACCCATGAGAGAAGGAGAGGGTGTTAGGCTTTAACAGTGACCTGGTCCTAGCCTTTGGAGACCCCTTGCCTTTTGGATTCATGATCAGTTATTTTCTATGCTACATCATACACCATATCTTCTCAATCTTGATTTGCTACTTAAAGCACAACGCTCTCAATCTCCCTTTAACATAAAAATTTGATTCAATCGATCTGTCAAATAAGGCAGCCACTTTATTGACATGCATGTAGAAAACATCTTATTCATGCCGATGTTTATAAAGGTAACGGAACATGTGTTGCCTGTATTTTTAAAAAGAATCTTGCCTGCGGAAAGAAATATCTGAAGAACACTGAGGTGTGTGTATGTGCATTTGTGTTTGTGAATGCGTGTCTCTCACCTGCTGCTCATTCCCACAGAAGTCGCTGAAGTTTGTCGCAATGGTCTGTTTTAAGGTCTTCAGCAGGCTGATCTTTTGCCTTCTGCTGTGACCGGCCCTTGCTGAGTGCAGATCCACAAGGCACCTGCAGGTGGCAAGAAAGGCAGCAGGCAGTCAGAAAGTTGCATAAATTTAATTTTAATCTATAATCTATTTCATACTGCAGTTGTTGCAATATCTTTATTTAATAGAAAAAGAATATATGAGTAAAACATTTCATATTGGGACACAATTGACAGTTTTCAGCTGTCATTCACAAGCTTTTCAATAAAGATAGTTAAAATGTAATTTCATGCAAATTCTTGGACTGAGTACATTTTTAATAGTAGATAAACAGACTTACATAAAATCCACAATTCCTGTTCCACCATTAATCCATAACAAATATAAAAAATGGTTATATTTGACCTCCAGCAGCCTTCCTCTCCCCTGATGTCCTGGGTGAAGATTCGGAGACCGAAGAGACTCTGGAGAGTCGTGTTCATGTAACGTGTTCCCGATGTTTGGGAACCTGTGGCAGAGACATGAACACATTCCTACTCTGTTACTGTGTAGAAGCCAGATAATAGGTCATTCATAGCCTGTAAATGGGCTTGTTTCTACATCTTCAATACATGAACTGATGGAGTTTTCCAAAGAAAGACTGGGTCTCAGAGACAGGGGTTGGGAAGATGAAGAAATTAAACAATAAAATGATATAGGATGGAAGAGTATGAAAATCAAGCAGTCTAGATAGCACACCAATTCTAATCTACATACCTTACTCCATCTGTTTTTACCTACTCCTGAAACAATATAATAAATATAATAGAATTCTAATCAACAATAATTTGTGGAGAACATTTAAGATTAAATATAAGCACACTAGAGAAAGGGAGTGCAAAAGATGCCCCAGTGAGAACAACTGATTTGTTTTTCTTCGGTGCCTGTCAATAGGATGCAGCGCATTCATCCGATTGTGCAGCTTGAATAAACTGATTGTGATTCTTACCCGAGAACAGTGTGATCGATTGTAATCCTCTGGGTCTCCTTCTGGATGCTGTGTTCCTCCTGGAACTTCCTACAGCTTTGGAATTCCAGCCTATGAAACAGAAATGAGTATAGGATAAACATGCTCAATTTTGTTTTTGAAAATTGAGTGCCCGGGCAGCAGACATAAGTGCCAAAATGAAATCAAACGAAATGAAATGGAAAACACTACCTTTGTTGTTTTGTGCAGTCAATAGACAGAGCAGGCTTTTCTACACAGCCAATAGGAAGAGCTGGCTGCTCTGCACGGTCAATGTTCTGGACCGATGTCTGCTCTGCATGGTCGATGTTACAGGTCGATGTCTGCTCTGCGCAGTGGAGAGTCAGGACTGGCTCTTCTGAGCAGTGGACTGTCTTTGTCCCCTTCCTTCCTTTCTTCAAAGACCATTTTTTCTTCTTTTTCTTCTTCCTGGTCAGTATGACTAACAGACAGGGACGGCGGCTTTGTGCAGTCAATGTCAAGAGCTGCTGCACAGTCAATTGGAACAGCAGGTCGTTCTGTGCAGTAGATGTTTTGGGCCATTACCTGCTCTGCACAGTCGATGTTCTGGGCCAATGTCTGCCCTGCACAGTCGATGTTCTGGGCCGATGTCTGCACTGCACAGTCGATGTTCTGGGCCGATGTTAGCCCTGCGCAGTCGATGTTCTGGGCCGATGTCTGCACTGCACAGTCGATGTTTTGGGCCGATGTCTGCACTGCACAGTCGATGTTCTGGGCCGATGTTAGCCCTGCACAGTCGAGGGTCAGGACTGACTCTTCTGAGCAGTGAACTGTCAGGGATACTGACTTTTCCTTTGTCCCCTTCTTTCCTTTCTTCAACAACCATTTCTTCTTTTTCTTCTTTAGTTCTTCTTTCTGCTCATTATGATCATCAGTCAGGGACAACGGCTCTGGGCAGTCAATGGTAAGAGCTGGGGCTGCACAGGCAATGTCAACAGGAGGTTGTCGATGGCAACAGCTCTGTGCAATTCTGCTGTGCAGGCAATGAAACGAGCTGGCTCCTCTGCACAGTCAATGGTAGGAGTTGGCTCCTCTGTGCAGTCGATGGTAGGAGTTAGCTCCTCGGTGCAGTCGATGGTAGGAGTTAGCTCCTCTGTGCAGTCGATGGTAGGAGTTAGCTCCTCTGTGCAGTCGATGGTAGGAGTTGGCTCCTCTGTGCAGTCGATGGTAGGAGTTAGCTCCTCGGTGCAGTCGATGGTAGGAGTTGGCTCTTTCATACAATCAGTAGTAAGATCTTTCTCAGCGCAGTCAGGTTTAGATGTTGGCCGCTCTGCAGAGTCAATGGTAGGAAGTGAGTCTTTCATACAGTCAGTAGTAAGATCTTTCTCAGTGCAGCTGATGGTAGGTGTTAGCTCCTCGGTGCAGTCGATGGTAGGAGCTAGCTCCTCTGCGCAGTCGATGGTGGGAGTTAGCTCCTTGGCGCAGTCGATGGTAGGAGTTAGCTCTTCAGCACGGTTGATAGTTGGAGGCCGCTCCTCTGCGCAGTCGATGGTAGGCGTTGGCTGCCCGGTGCAGTCAATGGTATGCGTTGGCTGCTCGGCGTAGTCGATGGTAGGCGTTGGCTGCGCAGTGCAGTCAATAGTAGGAGTCAGCTCCTTGGTGCAGTCAATGTTAGGAGTTAGCTCCTCAGTGCAGTTGATGGTAGGCGTTGGCTGCTCGGCGTAGTCGATGGTAGGCGTTGGCTGCGCAGTGCAGTCAATAGTAGGAGTCAGCTCCTTGGTGCAGTCAATGTTAGGAGTTAGCTCCTCAGTGCAGTTGATGGTAGGCGTTGGCTGCTCGGCGCAGTCGATGGTAGGCGTTAGCTCTTTTGCACAGTCAATGGTGGGAGCAAGCTCCTCAGCGCAGTTCTTAGTTGGAGGTTGCTCCTCGGCGCAGTCGATGGGAGGAGTTAGCTGCTCGGTGCAGTCGATGGTAGGCGTTAGCTCCCATGCGCAGTCAATGGTGGGAGTTAGCTCCTCGGTGAAGTTGATAGTGGGAGTTAGCTCCTTGGTGCAGTCGATGGTATGCGTTGGCTGCTCGGCGCAGTCGATGGTAGGTGTTAGCTCCTTAGCACAGTTGATAGTGGAAGGTCAGTGAGCTGAAGTAAGTGAGCTGAAGTAAGTGAAGTAGTGATCAATGATGAATTGGTTGCACATTTTCAGTGTACATGTACGTCTGTGACATCATTGTGAAGATAAAAGAGCGAATTTACAATGATTCTTATTTCACTGTGACGTCGGTTATTTTTGCATTGTGTTGCCTAGAAATGTTCGATACCTTAGGTTACTAGTGTGTGAACAAACATGTTTCGTTAATAAACTTAGTTACCGAATTACTACTAGCTTGTACGTTTCTATCCCATAGGTGTTATGACCAGCATTTTTATTGTAACCAAATAAAATGGTTTTGTTCAAGCTCAAATTTACATTTGAAGGACATTGTTTTTGACACCTCGATGGCATTAAACCAATGACCATTTAAAACGCAACGTGTTATTATTGTTTCAAAACATCCGGATTCCGTAATTAGTTATATATATATATATATATATATGTTCCTATATATACACCATATATAGGAACTGTCGCTAAGTAACAATATCTCTATATAACAACCAAATTATATAACCGGTCACGGTTTTTCCAAAACCAGAGTTATATGGCCTTTTAATGAAACGTGAATCAATTTACACAACGGAAAAGGAGACTGTAAAATCCTTAATATATCAGTCTAATAGTTTTCAACTAATAGTTTTTTTTTAAAATACCAAGAACGAATCACTTGCAAATAAATGGAATTATGTGCAAGAGTCGTGTTGCAGAAATGCATGGTTTCAGGCTGACACCAAAAAAGAAAATCGGGCAGAAAGTTTAGTACACATTTTCTGAGGGTGACTGGTCCATCTGTGATTTGGTCCTAGATGGCAAAGCAATTGCTCCTTAATTTCCATCATTTAGAATGTTTTCCTTAGGGCAGATGGTATAGTGATTATGCCAAATTATGGCCATTCCTGTAAAACAAAATGCAATGCAACACAACACCACACAATGCTTGCTTCACTAGATGAACACTACATTTGTTACCATTCTGTCACTATTAATCCATTCCAATTTAAAAACCACTACTCTGCATTATATCATCACAGCCACTTAACATTTTTAACCATTAAAAATGACATGCTGTCTGTTCCAAGTAAAATGCTTTACAGTTCACCAAAAACACATTGTCCTCTGTGGCCCTTCGTGCAGAAGCTGGACAGGATGCTAACCCTTGTGCAGGTCAATGTACAGCTGTGTATGAACAGCTGTGCACTGAGCCAGCACTGGTTAGAGGCCCTGTCAGTCAGAGGAACACAGTCCAGCCAGCAGCTGCATCTAATTGAGTAGTCTGGGGACATTGATGATTGTTGAGGACAGAAGTACAGCAGTTGCTTTTTATAAAGGGGCTTGAGGCCTGACTGTATTACTGATATAGATTTTAGAGGTATAATTTATATTTACACATTTTAGTAAAATCCACGCCACCAACCAAATACAAGTAATTCCACTGTTTAAGGTTTATTGGTTTAATTGTTTTGTGCACAAATGACATAAAAGAAAAAAGAAGAAATAAAACAACATTCTTAATCGATTTTTCTGTATGTTTTGCCTAACAATAATATCTGGACAATACGGAATTATAATAATAATCTCAGCCTCCGGTACGCCTGCTGATTGCACAGACCATTGCTCGCAAAACCTTTTCTGATGAACAACCGACCGTGGCAGCAATGGCCCGGTGTGCATTTAAGGATAAGCATGCATACTACTTGTGATTTTAATTTTCTGTCAAATCCTTCCATTTTAGCAACAGCAGCATGAGAAAGGTTTATGAATGGTTAACCGAAAACCAAAATAAGTACTGCCAGTGTTCCAAAAGAAAAAAGTTAAAGAAAATTATCTATTTTATTCTAAAGATGAATTAATTTGTTGAGCTGTATTTTTTCCAGTGTATATCTGATCATATATTATAGTGCTACCGATAATATTGTGTAATATACATTATTAATATCAGTACATACAATTCTATCATTCAATTAACAGAAATAATAGGATTGACACATGATATTGAATAATGCCTGAGAGAGATGCAATACATTTTTACAGTATGTATTATTTATGCATTTATTAGAACTAATATATAAACCTGTAATTTTTGCAAATAATTTGTGAAAACGTTAGATTAGAATACCAAAGTTCACTAACCTGCACCCTCATTGATCTTTAAAAAGGATGAAATGAAAGCCGAAAGCAGAAGTAGATGCATTTTGGTTTTCATTCAGCTCGTCCAAACCAAGGGAACACAATGAGATCTTTATCGAATGTGATCACGTTCTTACAGTCCTATACTCCATCACCGTTAGACCGTAAGTCTCACCAGGAAATAAACAATGGCCCCTTCCCTTCGGGCTGTACCTCTGATGAATACCTTTACTGATAAACGCCTGGGAAAATGTAGTCAATTTATCATATTTGTGGATTTATGACAGCTTTCCACCCCTATGCCAATATTAAATTATGTTTAAAAGTACTTTTTTAGGATAAAGAGAGTCAACTACAGAATATGAAAGCAGCCACGTCGAAAAACATTTTTAGTGTCAATGAATGGTGGTTCTTATTTCACTGTGTAACATAAGTCTGAATGAATTAGGATTAAAACAGTTGCAAACACACACACATGCACACATGCGCACACACATGCATTCACAGACACACACACACACGCACACACACACACCATGACCCACCATATTAGCAATTTAATTTTTTATTGATTGACAGTTTCAGCTTGTGATATCTATAATTTTGTATGAACGCCTTTAAATAAGAAGTACCCCCCATGTTCTTTAAAGAAACAAGAAGAAGAAACAAAATAGCTCATATCGGTCAGCTTTAGCACAGAGCTCTGCCCCCCTGCACTCCAGAGAGTGTTCCTTTTCAGGAAAGGGCTGCATGATCCCATGAACCCCGGGTTCAGGCCGGGTGGCGGTGGTGGGGAGCAGCAGGTGGCGACGGAAGTGAGCAGGGTGGAAGCAATGACGAAAGAGGGGCTGGACCGCAGTGGTGGGGGAGACCAGACGACAGCACTCTCGAAGATTGGGGTAAGAGCCCCGCTGGCAGCATGGGGAAGGATGTAGAAATGGCAATTAGGGAATTTGCAATAGATAGTGGCAGTGGTATGAATTGGGGCGACCCTGCCAGGAATAATATATGGCTGCATAGCTACTAGGACAGGGATGGAGAGCCCATGCAGTCATGAGGGGGGACAACCACCTATCAAAAGCTAGCTGTAAAGTCGGGTCACAGCTGATTGACAGGTGACAGTGAGGAAAGGATTGCCACCCTACAATGCTCTATGACTACAGGCTTCTCCCATCCTGCCTCCAGACTATAACTGATTATAAGCTTGAGCATAGAGGTGCGTTTTTAATCTAGATTTAATTATTGAGACTGTGTTTGACTCCTTTATAAATTTTGGAAGCCTGTTCCACAGTAGTGGGGCTCTGTAGGAGGAAGCTCTACCACCTTTTAGGTTTTTGGAAATTCTTGGGACTACCAAGTAGCCTGCGTCTTGAGAACAAAGTGACCTTGTGGGCTTATAAGATAGGAGCAGGTTGGTTATGTACACCGGTGCACGTCCATGCAGGAGGTCAGGAGCAAAACCTTGAAATCAGACCTGCCAACTTCAGGAAAATATTTTGAGTACCACAATAGTCAGTGTAACGCTTAGTTCACATGCTTTCGCACCACTTCGCTTTGCACGCACACACGCACACATAAGCCTTTCTTCATAATTCTAGTTTTGACTGTTAAAGTGATCAGGCAAAATTGTATAATTTGACCTGATTCTAGAATATCACTTGCACTGCACTGGGCTATGTTGGCATTCGATAGAGAACTGAAGAGCACGTGAACAAACCACAAGGTCGGCGTGAATTTAAACGAATGAGTTGGACAGAAAATATGCATTAGAATTAGCCTACCTTTTAGGCATTTTTCTACGATGCACCTGTAGATGGAAGCTATGCCTCAAATAATAAGAGTCCGTGGTGAATAGTGAAAGCTCAACACGAGAATTAACAAACGACCGCGACTTTAACGTAGGGATATGGGCCGACATGCACTTTAAATTTAAATCTCCATGCAATTTTTATCGAAATGCCTATGGCTGAGCTGTCCATATTTATACCCCTGGATCCTGACCCCAGATCTAAACCTGACCCAGAAGAGAAACAAAAATGAATAAATAAATACATTTCACAATTTTGGTCCTTCCAGAGAAAAAAGGGGAATTGGCAAGCTAACATCCTTTTATGATTATTATTTTTTATCGCTACTTTTTCTATATGATTTGGTGGATTTTATTTTGATCGACCTACATTTTGGTAGCAATATTTTGTAGTGTAATACAATTTCATTTGGGGTATTCTGTATCAAAATCAATTTTGATGCATTTTCTCCCAAAAACTGAGGAAAAGTCAAATTTTGACATCCACACGGCTCAGACAAAAAATATTTCATATGCACAACTATCTATCCATCGCACATTGAAGAGACACGAAATTCTAGGGCAATAATCGCCGTGTGAAAATCAATTTGTTCAGAATTTTTTTCTTAATATTAAGTTTAATATACACGGGGTGGAAAAGAAAGAAAAAAACACGGACAGAATGGCTGATTTAATATGGACGCTGTTTAATAAACACTGTTACGTTGATTAAATTTAGAAAAATATTCACAGAAATTAAATCCACGGATGGTAGTCGTGAACCGTCACTTTAATTATGTATTACCCACGTCGCTTTTATTTATTTAGCTTTATCTTTTGTTAAACCAAGTCGGAATTCTATGAGTTAAACACAGAATTAAACCTCTACACCAGAATTGTGTTATGACAAGAAAAATTATTTGAATCTAACAAATAAGAGTTAGCTGTTTCATTTGTAGGCTAACGGAGTTCTGTGGCCTAGGGCTAAACCCGCGGTTTAAACTCCAGCTAAGCACATTGCAGTTGACCCACTAAGCCTAATAATTTCCTGATATTAAGTCTACCACACAGAACAACAAGTACGGAATTTACGCTGAAGTCACGCATGATTTCACAGACAAAAATCTATGTCGGTTTGATACAAGGTTTGTTCCGTTTTTCTGTACAAGTGGCAGTTGTCAAAATGCACCCAAGCCTTTCTAACCAAACGGCACGGCCTGTGACTAAAGTCATATCCAGTGAGGTATGCAAAAATAGTCATGACAAAATGTAAAAAAAAAAAGAAATTACTGAAATAAACATAAAACGTAACTTTTTGTTTGGAAAAGGTATATTACACAACCTAAATTGTGGCATGTTAATCAATTTTGTGGACTCTCACCTGAACCATTCTTATCACTTTGATACAGAGTGCCATCTACAGGCTATAACTATTATGACATGTTAGCTGTCAACTCCAAGAGTTCTTAAAGTAACTTTGAAATGATTACAGAAATAAATCATTAAAAAATAGAATAGAGGGGTACCCTTTTTAATGCAGATAAAAACTCAGTCCTCTACACATTTTCGACATGTTGCAAAGCTAACTCGGCAGTGGAGTCTGGAAGAGGCAACACACGCTGACATTTCCTCCGTCGCCAATGCGTAAGCGTTGGCTGGCCGTCTCTCCTGCTTTATTTCATTATTTTGCTTGTAGAGGTGGCAGGCAGCGGGGACAGAGAGGTTTGTGGGGGAGAGTCAATGGAGGAAGAGGATGGTGGAAGTTCTTGGGGCAGTGTTCAGGGGAATAAGAGGAAGAGATTCAGCGAGAATGTCGGGGATAGCCCCAAAAGCAATGCTAAAGTTTGGAGAGTGGAGGGTGAGGAGTTTAAGGTACTGGTTTCAGTCAGACATAAGCAATAATGTTTCTAATCCGATGAGATTGACTAAACTAGTGGGGGAATCTGTAGGGGTGGTGAGATCTGAGAGTTATACAGGCAGGGGCAAGGTGATTAATCTCTGTGTGGATAAGAAGCAGCAGGAGAAGCTCTTAAAATCAGGAAACTCAGAAAGGTGGAGGTGGAGTGTTCAGTGCCAGAGCCAGGAATGGGGTAAGAGGAGTCCTTGCAGGTGCTCCCTTCTCAGTCACTGAGGATATGCTGAAATCATGTGTGCAGGGGGGGAAGCTGGTTAAGGCCACTCACTCTGGAACCACTGGAGAGGGGTAGAAAGGGGCTACTAAGGCTGTCCTCCTTTACCTCCGTGATGCATGACTGCTGGAGAGAGGGAAGATGGGTTATGTCCGTTACCCAGTCAGACCGTTAGTGCCAGCCCCACTGCGGTGCTCAGGTGTCAGAGGTTAGGTCATGTGACTTCAGTGTGCAGAGAGGCGCTGCTGCAGGTGTGGGGGGGAACCATGACTACTCAGTGTGGGTGAGGGGTTGGGTCTAATTTCAGTAATCAATGCAGCCTTTAGGGGATGTGTAATGCAACAGCAGGTGCAGGAGATGCAGGTACAAGGCTGTCAGTCAGGTATCACATGCTGAAGCTGTGAGGGAAGTCAGACAGGTGTGTGGTTCCACAGCACCTTCAACAAGGCAGGATGGGAGATCAGTGAAGAGAACACACAGGCCTGTACACACAGGTGTAAAACAGGACACTGGCCACAATGATCTGGTAGAACATGGCCAGCATCCTGCTACACACACCGAAGGAGCGTAGCCTCCCCAGAAAGAAAAGCCTTCAGTGTAATAGGGCCTCCAAAGATATAAACCACAGTATTAAGCCATCTATCCATGTGATCAGGTGGACAATGTGCATGCTTGCGTGCGTGTGTACGTGCGGCTGTGGCTAGCTGTGTGTTAATGTACTGTGGGGCTGTGTCCATCAGTGTGCTGTGTGTGTGCTCTGTATACAACAACGAGCGTCTTCAGTGTGTCTACCAGTGCATTTCTTTGAAATTACACCTCCATCCTTATGCTAAATGGAATTTAATAAAACCATTATGTACCGTGGAAGGAGCTGGAAATGGGCAAATGTATCAGAGTATTTTTTTGACGACTATCAGATCTGTGAGTTTGTTGGGATACTGTAAACACAAAGCAGACGCATTCTGCTACCTTGTGGCCTTGTGACAATACTGCAAGTGCTCCAGAGGTTGAGTTTCAAGGCAGAAGTTGAAAGGTTCTCAAGAGTTCACTGAATTGAAAGTAAATTACAATGTAAAAAAAGAGAAAAATTACAGAATCATCAATGCCATGCCTCACCTTGTGTGCAAAGTGCAGTGGGTCCATTTTGTTTTAGGTATCCTTGAGTATAAATGACAGCACTATTCTTTCCAAAAAATCTTTTGCAAGTGATGTCAGAGTGATCATGCTGGCTTTTTAACATGATTGGACAGTACTATTCTTTAGAAGTATGTGGTCACAGTGTAACATTTATCAATGAAAGGGCAATGATAGACTATGTATAATCCCATCAATATTCATACTGTTCTTGATTGTTAAAACATCATCTGGATCATTTGTGAAACGTAGTACTTTACAGCCATATCTCCTGCAATGCTTAAAACATGAGAACAACTGTGGAATTTGCCTATGGCCACACCACCCTCAAAACCCCAATCTCGTCTGATCTCAGAAGCTAAGCAGGGCTGGGCCTGGTTAGTACTTGGGTGGGAGACCGTCTGGGAATACCAGGTGCAGTAAGCTCCCCACCTGGACGCTAGGGCGCATGCTCGTGCAGCGACCGGCAGCAAGTCACGTCTGGCTTTGTGTTTGTTTGCTTATTTCTACGCACTGAATGCAACAGCCCGAGAGATCAATGCGTGAGAAGCAAGGTGTTGACTTCTTACACTGTCCTGTTGCTATGTTTTAATGCAAAACAAAAGCATGGAGTTGACAGCTTTGTTTTTACTGTGGACAGCGTTCCACCTCGTGGAAACTCTGAATGAGTTGCCCAACCCAAAGCACATCCAATACAGCAGAGAGTTTCTCCTGCAGTGGAGTAACCTTCGGGTCAACAACCCTCCCTCGGATCTAATCTTCCCCAATCTCAACTGTTTTGCTGATCAATCAAGTGGAAAAGGGGAATTTACCGGCGAGTTACCCCGCAAGACAAGGAAGCGAGGTAAGCAGGGTGGCGAACGCCAAAGACTGAGAAAGCAATCTCTCTCCCGTATTCCCCTGCCTTCCATCATTCTATCAAACGCACAATCTCCCCGTAATAAAACTGATGAGTCCATGTACGATCTCAGCATGAATTCAGAGATGCGTGTTCACTGGCGATTACAGAGACATGGCTTTCGGACAGAGATTTGGACACTGAAGTGGGCATTGACGGGTTTGGTGCGCTTGTGCGCCTCAACCGAGATGCCGGTGTGACTGACATGTCGCCAGGTGGAGGGGTCTGCCTATACGGGAATCAAAGATCAAAAATGTTCTTGTGAGAGAAAGACTGTGCACTAAAGATGCTGAACTGTCACGGTTGTATACATCCACCCAAAAGCAAACGTGGATAAAGCCTCAGAGTCTATACTGCAAGTAGCCCAAAGGCTGCAATCTATATCTCCCAACACTCCAGTTTTAGTCCTTGGGTATTTAATTCACTGTTCTTCGAAAAAGACTTTGAGAGACTTCCACCAATACGTTACATGCCTGACCAGACACAGCAAGACCCTGGACCTGTGTTACGGTTCTGTCAAAGGAGCATACAAAGCTCTCCCCCTTCCCCCGCTGGGTGCGGCTGACCACAACTGCGTCCAGCTCATCCCATCGTATCGCACTGCCCTGAGGAGGGGAAAAACCCTCATCAAACGGACTAAGAACTGGACTGATGATTCCATCCTGAGCCTACAGGGCTGTTATGACTGTACAGACTGGGGTATGTTCAAGGAGTCCTGTTCTGACATTGATGATCTTACTGATGTTGTCAGCTGTTACATTTCCTACTGTGTGGACAAGGTAATCCCTGATAAGTTTGTGAAGGTGTACCCAAATAGTAAGTCATGGGTGACAAAATCACTTAAGGTGTTGTTGAATAGAAAGAGGCGTGCATTTAAGGAGGGCAACCTCTCAGAATTGAACAGGTTGAAAAGGGAAGTGAAATTTGAAATAAGGAGAGCAAAGCAGAGTTACAAAGAAAAAATAGAGAGGGAGTTTGGGAACAACAATTTAGGTTCTGCCTGGGACGGTATGAAAACTATTGTTGACACAAGTAGCAAAAGGAACTCTAAGGTTGTACTGGAGGGTTTCGGATGTGACAAACAGCTTGCACAAGAGTTCAATAAGTATTGCCTGAGGTTTGACACCTCCAATTTCAGGAATGTCATTCTAGAGCAGAAAACCAACCTACCTGCCAGTGGTCCCACCCCGTTTGTTGAATGTGCTGTGGTCAATACATTTTTTTCCGATCAAATTTTTTATTGATTTTGATATAATCATCAGCATCAGCAATACATCATCAAAATGCTCATATCATAAAAAGGGAAAAGAAAAGAAAGTAAAGAAAAGAAAGGCACAACAATAATAAGGGCAAAACAAAACAAATGCCAGGGGCCTGTGAGCATGCTGAGAGATAAACGGATAATGTCTAGAAACTAGGCCACTTGTGCCTCTAGTGCGATGTACAATTTTATGAAGTGGATGTGATGGAAGAGGACTTTGCCATGGAACTCCACTGGCCTTGAGAGCCGAACATAATTGCAAATAAAAGAAAAAAGAGGAGCGCGGTATATAAAATGTTGAACATAGGTCCTGAAAAGAACATAAACCTACATCTGCATAAATATCTCCGAGTACACGGACGCCTCTCTCCCTCCACTGTGAGAACTGGATAGTTTGGTCTCCAATCAGTAGATTAGGGTTATTAAATAATGGGGATTTTGAGTTCCACACATGAGAGTAGCCACACAGCTTCTCCACCGATCTCCATACAGAAAGCAAATGAGAGATAATAGGGCCAAAGCTACAGCGACACAGAGTGATGGGCAGGTTTAAATATTTAAGATCTTGGACACCAGACTCTCCTCCAAGAAACGCCACGACACCTGTGCATCGGTGTGAAACCAGGTCAGCAGGGGTCTGAGTGTAAAAGCCCAGTTGTAATGTTTAAAGTTTGGGAGAGACAGACCCCCAGTCTGCCTTTCCCGCTGCATAGTTAAGAGTTTAATGCATGGACGCTTGCCTCGCCATAAGAATTTGGTCACCATTGATTGGAGCTTACTACAGAACTGAGGAGGTGGAGGAAGGGGTAGCATTGTGTTAACAAAATTAATCCGAGGTAAAATATTCATTTTAATAATGGAGATTTGACTGCAAAGTGAATTGGGGAGATTAAACCATTTGTCCAGATCAAAGCTGAATTTATTGAGAGTATTACTAAAATTGTGTTTTACTATTGTTTGTATAGAAGGGAAGATTTCTATGCCCAAGTATGTACAATTATTTACTAATGGCATGGGTAGGGAGATGGGGACGTTACCCATTGATTGATTCAGCCGTAGTAAAGCAGATTTCTGCCAATTTATTTTAAATCCAGAAAGCTTTCTGTATTGGTCAAAAATGATAAATATGTGTGGGATACAACGGCCGGCTTCACTGATGTATAACAATACATCATCCGCGTATAATGAAATGTGGCGGTGGGTGCCATTAATGGAAATCGGAGATAGAACAGGTGAGCAACGAATGGTCTGCGCCAGCGGCTCCAGCGAAAGCGCAAACAGTAATGGACTCAGTGGGCAGCCCGGTCTCGACCCTCTCGAGATGGAAAATGGAGGGGAGCAGATCTTGCTCGTGAGCACTGTTGCTGTTGGGTTCTTATATAGCACCATTATCATATCGATAAAGGGGGCACCAAAGCCCATCGTCTCAAGCACTGACCATAAATAAGGCCACTCTAGGCGGTCAAAAGCCTTCATGGCGTCTAACAACATGACTGCAGCTGGAGAAGTTAGATTTGGGGCGCTGTGTATGATGTGCAGCAGCCTCCTTATATTATCTGAAGCCAGTCTAGATTTTATGAAGCCAGTTTGATCGCCGTGCACCAGCTGTATCATGTGACCTTGGAGGCGCTGTGCCAAAACTTTGGCATAAATCTTTAAATCCGCATTTAGAAGTGAACTGGGTCTATAATTAGCACACTCTGTGGGATCTTTGCCTTTTTTTAGAAGCAGGGATATTAAAGCACAATTGACGTCCCTCAAAAAAGAACCCATCTTAATCTGTATCATGTCTGCCACTTCTTTTGAGGTGAACATTTCGTTTAATTTTGGAAAATGGTCCGTCCGGAAGCCGACACTGATGAAGAGCGGTGTCATTTCGAACAGCTAACTGATCCAGCTGACGATCAACTTCATGCGTAAGTATATTTCTTATGATCATATTGGTAAATATGTGTACTGTATTGCAACGTATCTGTGTGTTTGTAATAATATCCAGCAATATGCGCGTTTGTAAATTCCCACACTACGAACGATTCGAACTATTGCATCTCAAAATTATAGGCTAGGCTCTCTGCGTCTGGTTGTGTTAGAAGTATCAGGTAGACTGTATGTTTTTCGATCATATTGGTAATAAATAGCCCGTGGCGTGGCTAAGATTCTAAAACTGATGTCCTCGCACAATCGATATTAGCATACTGTAAGTAAATTCAGGAAATAGCAATATAATAACCACTTAGCTAAACAGACCTAGCCTACTTCAGATTGACTCATTGTTATTGATTTGTTGCGTGTAGTTGAGCTGGAATAGCAATGTTTATTTAGTTTCGCTAATGTTGTTTCGTTGATAGCTTGCATTATTTGTAAATGTGTGCTGTATTACATTCTCTGTGTGTTTGTAGGAATATTCACTAATATGCGCGCTTGTAAATTCCCACACTACGAACGATTCTAACCATTGCTTCTCAAAATTATAGGCTACCTCTCTGCCTCTGGTTGTGTTTGTTTGGTTCTTTGTTTGTATATGATGTAAACCATGTCACATTTCCTAAGTTTTGTTTTCATTAGTTAGTGGTTTGCCCCTTTTTTGTAAAGCACATTTAATTTTCACCTGTTGAAGGAAATGTGCTATATTAATAAAGTTTGATTTGATGTCACATTTCCTAACAACTTTGTTTTTATCATATTTACAGAGATGCTGATCAGGAAACACGGTCTAGTTCACCACTAGCTAAGAGGCCACGCAAGCGTTGCAAGAGTACACCAGTCTCATCTCATCTTCCATGCGTATAGTTTGCTTCAATAAATGTTCTGAAAATCAAAAGATGTCTTTGTTTCTGTCTTCTAAATGGCTCACTGAGTCTTTGTCTTAGTGGTGGGGAGGCATGCGGCCAGGTGTGAATAGCTTACTTAGCTGGCAGGTCGTCCTACCCAATGCATATTCATTACAGAAAGGCCATTTGCCCTCCCATTCTCACCTGGTGTTGAAAAATAGTAGTCACAACACTAACTTTTAGCAATGTATTTTATATTTCTCATTGGATTTGCTAAAATATTTTGTCATCTTTTGATACCCAAGACCTTGATGAACACATTTCAGTGACCAAAAATCTTATTCACAATTGTTCAGTGTGCTTTATTACAACATTCCTGTGCATGTTCAAAACTACTGTTTACAGTTTGTGTGTTTTTAGAGCAGTTTACAATCCACACATGATTATGACCTACTTACTGCTGCCATATTATTGTAGCTGAGTCTGTGCTGAAAACAAAGATATTAAACACTTTGGAATCACTGTATATAAAGTTGATGAAATTTACACAAATGTCAGAGCATCGCACAATCACCAGTGTGCCTCATTTTACCCGTAGACCCCAGAGGGTTAAAACAGTACCGTCTTTAGACTTAATGTTAAATATATCGGCAAAATGTTCACTGGTCCGGAGCCTCATGGCCAACAGGTGACTTGGTCTCGCAGAATTAAAATAGTACTGCCTAGTTCTATGCATAAGAAATTTGGAGCGGCGCCTAAGAAAAGAATTAATTTCCTTTTTGACCAGGTCTTTTTGAAGATACACAGAATCGCTGTAGTTATGTTGCAAAGTAGCATCTAAAACAGAATACTTATGTTCCAGTTCTTCCAATTTAGCTGTGCGTTCTTTATTGCGGTCTGACACATACAGAGTGGTATTACGTCTTATAAACCCCTTCACTGCTTCCCATAGAATCCTGGGATCTGAAACTGAGCCCTTGTTGAATTCTAAAAAGACACGGAGATTGGTCTCAAACTGAGATTTGTTAGTTTCCTCGCGCAGCAGCGATGAGTTAAAGCCCCATCTGGGTGCTCTGGATGGAGGAGCCCTTATGGTGACCGCACAGTAAATAGGTTTATGATCAGAGCAAGTGACTGGTATATAACAAATATTACGTATATTATGAAATAGGTCTTTAAATGCAAAAAGGAAATCAATCCTTGAAAACGATCTATGTCTGCCCGAAAAAAAGGAGTAATCTTTTATAGAGGGGTTCATCGAACGGCAAATGCCGATTATACCTGTATGGGACGCCCACTGGCGCAGTGCATCAGAAGCAAGATGTTGATCTCTATTTTGTGCCCCGCCTGTTCTATCCATGTTATTATCCCAAACTGCATTAAAATCGGCACCCACCACCGTCCGAAAACCTGTGAGGTCCAGGAGAGTTTTGGTTAATAAGTCATGAAAGCCAGCGTCAAACTTATTTGGAGCATAAACAGAAATGAATGCAATGTTTTTTCGGTCCAACCGAATCTTAGTAATGGCCATCCGCCCCTCCTGATCAGCCCAGGAGTCAATAAAATCAAATTTCAGCTTGCGCTTGCAAACTATCTTCAAGCCCCTAGTTTTTGTGGGAGCAGAGGAAGAAGTAATAGGAAGATAGAACTTATTCGCAAAGCGACCAGTATCTTTGCGGAGTAGATGTGATTCCTGAACCATGGCAAAGTCAACATTCTTCCTACGAAAAAATTCTAAAATAGAAGTCCTTTTATGTGGAATATTAAGGCCCCTGGCATTTACTGAAATGAAATTAAGATCAGTCATGTATTGGCTAGTGGAAAATTAAAGGTCATACCTCAACTGTCAGGATAGGGTGGCCTGGATCCCTAAAATAACAAACCCCAAAACAAAAAGAACCTAAACAAAAAAAAAACAAAAAAAAAAAGAACAGTGAAGAGAAAAAAAGATACTTTTCGACATTCTTGATAAGTCCACAACTCGACAACTAACTTAAATATCCGGCCGCCCAAAAGAGGAAGCACCATCGCAAACTATTCGGACAGATACAACAACTGTTAGCTGATGACATCAAATAAACATTGTGCAATACCATTTTACAATTAACAGGTATACATTGGCCAAACTAAATAAATAAATAAATAATAATAATAATAATAATAATAATAATAATAATAAATAATAATAATAATAATAATAATAATGATAGTAGTACTACTCAACCCAACTCCTGGTCCAAGCAATGGTACTATCCCGCCTGGACCACTGCAACTCTCTTCTGGCTGGACTACCGGCATCTGCCATCAGACCCCTGCAACTCATTCAGAATGCTGCAGCTCGTCTGGTCTTCAACCTCCCCAGACACTCCCATGTCACTCCCCTACTAACTACCCTCCACTGGCTGCCTGTTATGGCTCGCATCAAATTTAAAACATTGGTCCTAGCATACCAGTTAGTCATGGGATCACCCCCAACATACCTCCACAAGATCTTCAAACCCTACATGCCAGCCAGATCCCTCCGTTCCGCTACCTCAGGACGCCTGGCACCTCCCCCTCTTCGCACCTGCGCTTCCCGATCACATCTCCTGTCTGTTCAGGCCCCATGATGGTGGAATGACCTTTCTGTGGAGGTCAGAACAGCTGAGACCCTGACCATCTTCAAACGACGACTGAAGACTCAACTCTTCAGGCTGCACCTCTCCCCATCCCTCCCTACCTCCCTGAAGTCTGTAATTGTCTATGTTAGCTTAGGGTTGTAGCTAGGTAAGCTGTTTATCTTAAGTCGCGTTTCCACCACAGGAACTTTACCCCGGAACTAGGAACCTTTTGAGGAACTCAGTGCGTTTCCACCGCAGGAACTAGGGTCTAAATTTAGTTCCGGGGGCTTTATTTTACCCCCCAAAAAGTTCCTGCTCGGGGGGTAGTACTTTCCGAAAGTACAGAAACCTTTTGGGTGGAGCTTGCAGCGCTGATTGGTCAAATACTCGCAGCATTTTTTTGTGTTTATTTTCAGGCACCATGTTTAAAAATATGCAGGCGCAAACCGATTTATTTTCATAATAACTTGAAATCAAACTTGTATGTTATGCGGCGCAGTAGCCTACTTTTGGTTATAGCCTGCCAACGTCTTGGAATTATAACGTGTGCTCTTCTGTTCTTTTCTTGCTTTAGTATTCGTTTTATAAAATGCTAAGCATTCGTGCTGGGACAGCATATTACGTACCAAAACATTCAAACGGATTAATTCGGTTGCTGAATATTTTCTTCCGAATTTTCTTTGTTAGCCCGTTGTAATTGACTCAAAACGTTTGATACAGTTATGTGAGGTATGCGGTAGTTCTGCGTAATTCACATTGGTGATACAGTAAAAGCAAACTGGAAATCACCTTCCGCACTTTTTGTCAGGGTAAAATAACAGGTTCATTCTAGTAATCGTACCTTTAGCTTTTTCAGACTGCCGTAATTTTACTCTGCCATTCTTCAATTCCACAAAAAGACCAGGAAGACTATGGACTAATTTATGGTGCATGGTTCGCATCTGGAAGGCACACTTCGCTGCTCGGCTAGCAGTAACTTAGAAGGAAAGCAAACGGTGGCTGTACCACTACTAATTTAAATTTTCGCACAAGTCCGAGTTTTCGTTCTATTCTTGTCATTTTGCGATTAGCCTATATAGAATTGACGATGAGAAAGTAATCAAACAGCAAATTGTTTACAACGTGTGCATGTTTTCTGCTGTTGTTGCCAGTTATATTGGAAATGTGAATGCATTCTGTCGCTTCGGATGTCAAGACATGAAAGCGAATGTTCGCATAAAAACATAATGAATGTGTTTGAGAGGATATATAAAACAGTTACAATCTGACTATTGGCCTGTTATATCCTATTTGTTGCATAACAACGGTCCAAGTTCAACTACCAATGACAGTTTTGCTTGACAACGGTAAAATATGCCCAAACGGCTGCAGAAGAATATTTCAATTCCAGGTGATTAAATCGATAAAAATCAATAAATACAAAAGTAACCATATATAGTCATTGTTGGTAACCCGTTGTATATAAGTAGAATAAACCCCTCCAGGCTGTCCCGGTTATTAGAAAATAATGTAGGCTTCTTCGGTGGTAGTATGGTGTTACAGAAGAAATCATATGACAGATGGACCGACGACAACGTCGCTTTTTCATACGTCAGTGGACTAATTTGCCTAATCTTCGCGGGACTTTAGACCGCGGTGGAAACGCAGACAACCATGGGCTGAAGGAACCTTTTAGTTCCTGGTCAAGTAGTTCCTAGACTAAAAGTTCCGGGTACTTTTGGTGGAAACGCGGCTTTAGTTGCTTAGTTGCTTGTATTATGGATTGTATTATTTGCTTAGACTTAGTTGCTTGTATTATTGATTGTATTATTTGCTTAGACTTAGTTGCTTGTATTATTTGCTTAGACTGCTTTGTTGCTGCTTTTATTTGTGTTGATCAGACTAACCTACAGGGTCCAAGCTAAACTACGCAGTCGTTCACTGCACTTGGAACTGTACTTCCCTCTAGGGTTTACAACACACTTGTTCCTGGTTATGATTATACACTTTGTTGTACGTCGCTCTGGATAAGAGCGTCTGCCAAATGCCTGTAATGTAATGTAATGTAGTAGTTCCCACAGACATGAATTTAATGAACTTACAACCACATGTGTGCGCAAGGCTTCATATATGTACAGAAGAACGTGTTAGTAATCTTCCAATATAGAAAGACCGGTAGGCAAAATATACTATATACTATAAGCTATAAAAAATGTGCCTGCATGAGCGAAAATATTGCACCTGGTCGCATGTGCATATAAAATGCATATATAATAACATACACACATTTATGCGCACACATGGTGCTTACGCATGTGCCTGTGAACATACACTCACAAGTTAAGGCACTAGCCACTTGTATAGCCACATTTATTTTAACAGAGAGACATAAGCATACCTAGTGGGAGGCCAGCTGGCCATGCAAGACACACAATCATCTGCTGTATGCTCATATATATATATATATATATATATATAAAATAAAAAAATAAAAAATATCAATCTAAGTTATGTGGCTGATAATGGGGGGGGGGGGGGGGCTGCAAGATATACAAAACATTTGTCTTGTAGCCTATACATGGTGAAATGATGAGGTAGAAATTACTTTCAGACACACAATACATGACGCAGTCCAAAACCAACGGTCCGAGACAGGTTTAGAAAACAACCTGTATGGTTGTAAGTTACATGGAGTCTCTCCCTCCCTCCTACACGTCACAGTTCAGTAAAGGTAAATAATAGTGTTAAGTAATAGTGGTGCTTGAGTGAAATAAAACACAAAAACAAAGAGAGTTCATCTGCATTATGTCACGATACGGGGGCTAGGACCCAGGCGCAGAGTGGGAACAAACACGAAACTCAAAAATGTAGACACAAATAAGACTTTACTAACAAAAAACAGAACAAAGAAAGAGCCACGAGGGGCATATAAAAAAACTAAAAGAATACAAAAAAAACAGAACTTCACAAGAACAGAAAACAAACGGCAGAAGCACAAGCAGGTCAAAACCACGGGCAGGAACATACGGTCAGAACAAACACAAGTCGGAAACAAACACAAGGAACCAGCACCCGAGTCAAGGGGACAAAGAACTTAAATAGACTGAAAACCAACAAGACACAGGAGGGCACAATCAAACCAGGACAGGGTGGGAACAACGAGACACAATCAGAAACAATAATAAACTAATTGAAAGCAATAATACAATTAACAGGGGAACGAGCAGGACACAAAACAGAAGTGCCGCCATCTGGCGGCCCAACAAGGAAAAACGGAGACAGAAACACAGAACCATGACACATTATCTCTTATTTAAGGAAAAGAAACAAAGAGTGATAAGTAAAATGGCAACTCAGGTAGTCTTACCCACAACAGTGTTCACCTGGAGGGAGGGATAAGGGTGATTTGGTGACCATACAGGTATCCTGTGTGGGTTTTAAAATGTCCTGGTAGAAACTTATTTTATTTCCACTCCAGCGTACATCTCCGCGCTCCATGGCAAGGCTCCTCACACGTTCCTTTTGTTGGAATCTCAAGAACCGAACCACAAAGGGTCTCGGAGAACCTCCGATCTTCACTGGAACCAATGCCCCGTGAGCCCGCTCCAAATCCAGGCCCCCCGGGAAATCATCCCAGAGGATCTCTGGGACTGTTAGTTTGGTTTGTTAGTTAGGGCGTCTTTGTCCTCAGAGCACTCCGGAAAGCCATAAATGCGAAGGTTATTCCTTCTTTCCCTGTCCTCGTATTCGACTAGCTTAGCTTTTAGCTTCTCCAGCTCTGACGCTGTAGCAGGAGGGCAGTCACGTCGTTCGTTTTCGGCCGCCTCAAGCCACTCTAGCCGGGCCTCAACGTCAGTCACTTGAGTTAGCACGTGGGCTAGCTTCCCTTCGATAGCAGCTACAGCCCTCCGTGTCTCCGACAGTTCCCTCTGAACATTTACAAGATGTCCTTCCTGGTCTGCAAAGTGTCTTTCTTGGTCCACCGAGAGTTTTTGGATGAGCTCAAAGATCAAGGCATTAGATGTAGTCTCGGCCGCAGCAGCATCCAGGATAATGGCCGCCGGTTGTTGCTGCACAGTGTTAGCCGACGCTGCTTCCGTTCTGTAGCTTTAGCACGGCTCTGGTCCCCGGTTGTTGCTGCACAGTGTTAGCCGACGCCGCTTCTGTAGCTTTAGCACGGCCCTGGTCCCCGGTTGTTGTTGGGACGTTTGTGTTTTTCCATGTGTTCGGCATCTCGCTTTTGAGTGAGATGAACGCTGGGTCTGGTAACTTGTGAACAAAGTGGAAAAATCACTGAATTTAACACCTCATTTCAAGTTAACTGGCGAGGTGCGGGGGCCTCGTTTCAAGCGACCGTCATCATCGGCGCCATCTTAAAAACCTGTGGTCAATACCTTTAAACACTCCAGAGCTAGGAAGAGCTCCGGGCCTGACAGTATAGGCAGCCGCCTGCTTATCTCCTGTGCAGAGCAACTAGATCCCATTTTTCATTACATTTTCCAGCTGTCCCTCAATCAACAGAGAGTGCCGAAAATTTGGAAGTACAGTATACAGTTATCCCAGTGGCCCAACACAATCACCCCAAAGTACTAAATGACTTCAAGCCAGTTGCCCTGACCTCCTTAGTCATGAAGTGTTTTGAAAAACTGCTGAAAAAAGAGCTCCTTACAGAAACAGAGAATCTTCTTGACCCGCTACAGTTTGCCTATAGGGCTAAGCGAGGGGTAGAAGATGCTACTGTCACTCTGCTAAACCTGTTATTCAAACACCTCGAAGGTAGTAAAACACATGCTAGGATTTTATTTGTTGATTTTTCATCCGCTTTTAATACAATTCAACTCCACATTTTAGTAGTAAAAACTTTGACCTTGATTTTAACATAGTGGGCTGGATTCTTGACTTTTTAACTGACAGAACTCAGAGAGTAAGTGTTTCAAAGTGTTCAAAGTGTTCAAAGTGTTTTTTTTATTTGTCAAGTGCACAGTATAACACAGGTCATTCTGAGCAAAGAAATTCTTATGACATGGCAGGCAGCAACTACGTAGGAGCGAGAGCAAAAATATCGAAAATATCTAAAATATATCAAAGAAATATCTAAAATATACATAATATTAAACATAGTATTAAATATTAGCAGCAAATAAGTACCAGCCTGTACAGACGGGGGGTATGGACAGTGAGAATAGGAGTATTAAATATTTAAATATCAACCATATAAAGTACAGGAGTGCTGATGAATATGTGCATAAGATTGTACATTGAACGTACATAGCATACACAGGAGGTCATGTGATCAATGTGATCCCAGAGATTAATGTTGCTGGTTGAGAAGCCTGATGGCCTGAGGGAAAAAACTGTTTGTGAGTCTGGTCGTCCGTGCCCGGATGCTCCGGTAGCGTCTGCCAGACGGCAGCAGTGAGAACAGACCATAGCCTGGGTGGCTGAAGTCTTTTATGATTTTCTGTGCTTTCCTAAGGCATCGTGTGTGGTAGATGCCTTGCACAGCTCCGCTGTCTTCACCACCCTCTGGAGGGCTTTGCGGTCAGCAGCGGAGCAGCTGCCGTACCAGGCAGTAATGCAGCCAGTGAGGATGCTCTCAATGGTGCACCTGTAGAAATTAATGAGGGTTTTGGCAGACATGCCAAACTTCTTGAGTCTCCTCAGGAAGTATAGGCGCTTTTGGGCAGTTTTCACTGCTGCGTCTGATTGCCTGGATCAGGTGAGGTTATCATTTATGACCACACCGATGAACTTGACGCAGGAGACTCTCTCCACTTCAGCTCCGTCGATGTGAATGGGGGCGTGACCCCCCCCCTGTCGCTTCCTGAACGTCCACGATCATCTCCTTAGTCTTGCAGACGTTGAGAGAGAGGTTATTGTCCTGGCACCATGTTGCCAAGACACTGACCTCCTCTCTGTAGGCGGTCTCATCGTTGTTGGAGATGAGACCCAGGATGGTGGTGTCGTCTGCAAACTTGAAGATGGCATTGGAGCTGCGTGTGGCCACACAGTCGTGCGTGAACAGGGCGTACAGGAGGGGACTGAGTACGCAGCCCTGAGGGGCTCCGGTGCTCAGGGTCAGTGCAGAAGAGGTGAGGTTACCCATTCTCACCACCTGGGGTCTGCCCGTCAGGAAGTCCAGGATCCAGTTGCAGAGGGAGGTGTTAAGACCCAGGTTCCTGAGCTTGGGAACGAGCTTAGCAGGCACAATTGTGTTGAATGCTGAGCTGTAGTCTATAAGGGTGAATGGTTTCTTGTCTGAGGAGATGTCATCATCCACAGGGTCTCCTCAGGGGTGTGTCCTTTCCCACTCCTCTACCTTCTTTATACTGATGATTGCCACAGCCAGCGTGACAACAGACACATTTTAACATTTGCAGATGACTCTGCTATTGTCAGTCTCCTCTACCCTACCTTCTGGCTCCCAGTCCAGATCTCCCCCTGTAAAGAGCGATCTCATAAAAAACATGTTTTCAACGTACAAAAATGCCAAGTTACTCATACATACAAGACATACACCGTCTGTAACTCATTCATTCAGACTGCCAAAATCCAGGCCTGCCATTAAAAGTATTGATATCCAAATGACGCCAAGTTACGGTACTACAAACAATATAGGCTATCTTGCCTCGCCGAAATTAAATAAGATGTATTCCAAAGCAATGCTACCCAATATTTCCTCAATTCTTTCAAGTCACTTGGCCCTGTGTGTATATAAGCGTGCAGTACATGGACAGGCCAAATATATGTGTGGATGGCTTTCTCACAGTCAAGATTGACTGAATAGGCGTCTATATGTCCAATTTGTATTGGTATGTATGTATTTCTCCGCCCAGCCTTTCTGTTGCGTGAATGATTGTATGTTTCTTGGTATAAATGTCTGTTCGTAAATGTGAATGTAACATGCTGCGAGGGAAATGTCCCCATGGGGATAAAGAAGTTCTCTATGTATGTATGTACAATAAGTATTTTACATGCAGTACTTTTTGTATGTAGCAAATATACAATAACTTGTACATTTACTGAAATTCAGTTCAGAAGCGATTATAAACATATGTTTTCTGGAGAAATATGCTTCCTGTAGGTACTCACCAGCAGTTTTCTACATGAATTTCAATGTGTTCCATCAGGCAATTCGAAATATTTGACACGGATTTGACGGCCATCCAACAAGCCTGGATTGAGAAAAGAATCAGCAAGCCCGTAGAATTAGAGCTCCCTAGGTCGCAAGTTGTGTACCCTTCTGTCCTGCTCCATTGTCTGTTATTTTGTGGAGATGCACTTTTAGTGTTTGTAAGGTTTATAAGGCATTTTGATAGGCTTATCTGCAGGTAGGAATCCTCTTCGCTGTTTTGCTAAGCTAGAACCGGAAAACTTGATAGTGGATAATAGGAGCAGACGCATATGTCCCAGCAGGCTTTGCATATGAGAAAATAACAACAGTGTGAGAGAAATTAGGAGAAATGATGATATTGCGTAGTTGTAACAATATGTTTTTAGCAGAATGGGCATGTAGGTGAAGGTTGACATGATGACAGACTATAGTGTGAAGTAAATGAAGTGACCATGAGTGAGCTTTGTTTCCTTATTGAATGGTATATATAACAGTCTGTATAAAAAGTTAGTTGTTAAAGTGGAGGGTTAAGTAATGTATGAAATCTGTTGTACAGATGTGCTTTTGTAATGTTCAGTAATAGTAGGTATAATTGTGAGTGAGTCATGATTTTAAATGTGATGTTTTAATGGGGAGTTGCAGAACGTACATACGTAGTAATTGTTTGTATGTGGCTAGATAGAGAACAGGGCGAGGTAACATGAATGTAGAAACATGGCGTTTGCTGATAAGAAGGTTTTTCACGGTAGCCAAGTGAAGCAATATAGTTAGTAGAAATGGCACAGTGGTGAACTGGTGTAACTTTTTAATAAAAGGAATACATTGGCCGTCATGAAATGCATATGGGTGGCCGTGAGTGAGTTGTGGTAAAGCAAATATAAGCGTAAGAAAACGTTAGTGTAAAAGAGGAAATTATCTGCCTGAGGGCGAGGCGGGATTCAATCCTTCAACCGGAGGTTTACCAGTCTGTGACTTCTTTGGTGCAGCACCATGACATAGCTATACAATGCCTGAAATCTCATTAGCAAACCTGTCCGTGGTTTTAAAGAAGAACACAGGCCAGTAAGCACAGAAGAGCTCCCGTTGAATCCATATGGCTTTGCAATATTGTAGCCGGTTAATAACGGAACGTGCAGACGGTACGTCATAATGCAGTGTATATGTTTGGTGAACGGCGGGTAGATATGGTGCAAAAGCAATAATTGAGAAGTAGTAGACAATTATTAGTGAGGGTAAAAGTAGGTTAAAGAAACATGTTCCTAGCTGGGCTTGAACCTAAAACCCTATGTTCCCAAGACTGTAACCTTGCCAACTAGGCCACAGGCAGACTAGTTGCTTAAACTGGAAATGTTTCAGAATAAAAAGGTATGGGTATTTTGCGTGTGTATGCAAGTTTTTGAGTGGGTCGTGTAGATGAAGATTTGGCTGGTGTCGGTAAAATGTCCAATGGGGAGACATTTTGTTTGTGGGATAGGCGGCAGGAAAAATAAGAAGAAGAAGAAGAAGAAAGAGAATGAGAAGAAGAAGAAGAAGAATAAGAAGAAGGAGAAAACGCAAAATCCCCTTAGTTTGGGGCTTTATTGTGTGGACATGTGAAGTTGTTTATGAAATCTGTCTGTTGAAATGGGGTCAGAATGTACAGAATTTACTGTTTTTAAGGGCTGAGTGTCTGTGGCTGTTGTGGTTATTTCTGTGGGGAACCCTGAAAAGTGTCAAACTCTCGGTGCTGTATAGGTATGGGGCATGCCCCCGCCAAGGCATAACTTGAGTTTACTGAAGAACCTGACATACATGTCTTAGATGTGGGAGGAAACCAGAGTACCCAGAGGAAACCAGCACGAATACGGGTGCAGCTCCATGCAGAGAGGACATGAACCCCCCCCCCCCCCCCTTTTTTGAATGTGGAAAGTGCAAGCTCCATGGAAAATCAGCTCCTGTTTTTATCCTATTTTTTAATGACAGACACAGATGAAAAACATACAAACAACAAATGACAAGTAACCTTACAAATTGACTTAAAAAGAAAACTAACAGTCGACGATTGGAGATCCACATATCAAAACGTACATAATAACAAACCTTACACCTAAATTTACAAACAAAAATAGACTGGAGAATGGACATAACAAATAGCCTCGTTCGTGATAACAGAAACTACTCGCCAAAAACATTGTGTGATTGTGTCAGGGACACTGAGGGACAGATGGTTTATTATTTTTATTTTCTATTCATCATCATATTGTGCATCTTGAAAAAAGAACATTTCTTACAGTGACGCGGATGTTCGCTACACTCGAACAGTCTTATTTGCGGGTTTAGCCTACAGATGGCACCAATATATTGGAACAATTCAAGTCCCAAACGGAATTGTAGAATTGTTTCTGGGTAACTAATTGACTACAATAAATGAATGCAACCAATAAAAATAAAAAGACTTGCTTGAACCAGTGAAAAAGTAAAAAAATAAAATAAAAAAGGGTCAAAAGAGAAAGTGAAACTGTTTCAAACTCAAACGTCATTTTGAAGACGGAGGACAAAGATGATGCAGTAAAAACGGAATAAAACTGGATAAAAGAACGGAGTAAGTAGTCTGTTTTGGCGTGGGATGGGGAGAATGGAAGCTAGATGAGAAGGGGTGTTTGGAGGAATAGGAATCTGCAACTATGATCGCAATGACGCTTAATTTAGTGAAATAAGACAGGTAATAAAATGGCGCCCGAGGAGTAGACGAGGAGTAATATGTTTTTTTCAAATTCCCGATTTGGGACCAAAAACAAAAAATACCCTTACAAATGACTTTTAAAAAGTTTAACGTATATTTTAGCATTTATTTGGTATTTCATGAGAATTTCACCTATTTGGATATGACGGAAGTCACAGGCCTGTCGTCGGCTACATGATGACATCTGCTACTGTAACAAAAACAGACCGAACATTTTAACTGCGCTGATTGTGAAGTCAAAATGTTATTTTTGCTCTGTATTCTCAGTTTGGATTAAGACACATTAACTTGATGTCTGCCATGTTAAAGTCGGTGGTCGGTAGTTACAGTTTTTCTCAATTGCTTAAACACGTTTTCTGAAACTACAGCTCAATTTCTCAAAACTCTACACACAAAGCACAGCAACAGTTAACCTTTTGCCAAAACTACACAAATCTCTTGCAAAATGCATTCATGCATTCAAAACCATGTTCTCTCTTCTCAAAACTGACTTTTTCCATCAAAATGATTCACACAGGCCTCATATGAATAGGTCTTATTGAGCATTGATTTCACACTGGTGCGATACATTTAAAAACACAACCATCAAAATACGGCATATATGTTCTGACCTCATGAGGTCATGTTACATATTCAAGTTTAAAAATTGCTTATTTTTTCTCCTTTTTTGAAGTTTTAGTTTTCTTTTCAAGGGGTCCAAAAACAGGCTGCAATTTTACAGTAAATATAAAGACTGTTGCCATGATACAATACAGTAAATATATCATCATATAAATAGTGAATTTGCTAGGTAAACCTAATTCATATTCAGTACAGTACTGCAAAGTGTGTGAGCTGTTATCACTTTGAGTGTTGTTGTCATTGTGTATGATACAATGCACATTTATTGTATTGTCCTGCCAGTGAGGTCCAGTTGGGCTGCACTCACAACCCAGTTTCCATCATGAGTCATACTGAAAATTGTGTGTTTTTTCATTTTCCCTATCAGTGCAATTATGAGTTTTGCCAAAATAGATAACATTTGTGTCTTCTCAAAACTAGAACATGCTTAGACTGTGTCAGTCTGGACAATGGATGTAATGATCTGTTATCATATATGAAATCAATGAACAAATTCAAAAAGGTAACAAAGCAAATCTTTATTTGTTACTGTAAAATAAATCTTTGTTCAGCAGACTGCAAAAATAAAAATCGTAGTTTGTAGGCCTGCTGTAAAAAAAAACAAAAAAGAAATGATCAACCAAAGTTGCACGTATTTCATTTGAAATATTAGCTCGTCTCCCTCTGTTCGTCCACCTCGTCCACCTCGTCCACCTCGTACACCTCCTCCTCCTCTACCTCTACCTCTACCTCTACCTCTACCTCTACCTCTACCTCTACCTCTACCTCCTCTGTGTTGCGTGTTGCTCCATTGTTTTCCAACACAATAGAGGTCGCCGGAGGTCTCTTTTATGCTCTGACATATAATTGAAAAGTTTAGCCAATTGAGTTTGAGCAGGTGTGGCGTGAGTGAGACCAATTGGTACTTAGAGTTTGGCATTTGAAGGCCAGTGTTTTCCATGTGAACAAACAAGGCTTGATTATGAAAATTGTGCTAAATGATGAGATTTTATGTGTAGAGTTGTGCAAAAATGTGATTCAGAATTGCTATTTGAGTAAAAACAAAGGAATTGTGCTTAGATTTTTGCAGAAATAGTCTTTGTTGTTGACACATGAGCTTCAAGTTTTCACCATTGTGTGCATAGTTCCAGTTTTAGTGTGTAAACATTTGAGAAAAACTGTAATAGTGCATTTGCTAGGTAAACCTAATTCAAATTCAGTACAGTACAGCAAAGTGTGTGAACTGTTATCACTTTGAGTGTTGTTGTTATTGTGTATGATACAATGCACATTTACTGTATTGTCCTGCCAATGAGGTCCAGTTGGGCTGCACTCACTACCCAGGTTCCATCATGAGTCATACCAAACATTGTTAGAAGTGTTTTTTCATTTTCCTTATCAGTGCAATTATGAGTTTTGCCAAAATAGATAACATTTGTGTCTTCTAAAAACTAGAACATGCTTAGACTGTGTCAGTCTGGACAACGGATGTAATGATCTGTTATCATATATGAAATCAATGAACAAATTCAAAAAGGTAACAAAGCAAATCTTTATTTGTTACTGTAAAATAAATCTTTGTTCAGCAGACTGCAAAAATAAAAATTGGAGTTTGTAGGCCTGCTGTAAAAAAAAAACGAATACGTGATCAACCAAAGTTGCACGTATTTCATTTGAAATATTAGCTTGTCTCCCTCTTCTTCGTCCACCTCGTCCACCTCGTACACGTACACCTCCTCCTCCTCTACCTCTACCTCTACCTCTACCTCTACCTCTACCTCTACCTCTACCTCTACCTCTACCTCTACCTCTACCTCTACCTCTACCTCTACCTCTACCTCTACCTCTACCTCTACCTCTCTGTGCTGCGTGTTGCTCCATTGTTTTCCAACACAATAGAGGTCACCTGAGGTCTCTTTTATGCTCTGACAGATAATTGAAAAGTTTAGCCAATTGAGTTTGAGCAGGTGTGGCGTGAGTGAGACCAATTGGTACTTAGAGTTTGGCATTTAAAGGCCAGTGTTTTCCATGTGAACAAACAAGGCTTGATTATGAAAATTGTGCTAAATGATGAAATTTTGTGTGTAGAGTTGTGCACAAATGTAATTTAGAATTGCTATTTGAGTGAAAACAAAGGAATTGTGCTTAGAGTTTTGCAGAAATAGTCTTTGTTGTTGACACATAGGCTTCAAGTTTTCACCATCGCGTGCATAGTTCCAGTTTTAGTGTGTAATCATTTGAGAAAAACTGTAATAGGAGCAAGAACTGATAAGAACTGCGGTTATAGTTGCATTAAGACGCCGTTTCTTGTATGAACCACAAGGTGGCAGCATGTAGCTGTGCATGCAGGTCTACTTAAAATCACGAAAGCGTCTGATTTTAAAGCCACACGTCACACCGAATTTACGTTTTGCCTGAGTTGGATTGAAGTTGAAATTAAAATACAACATAAATTGTACTGCAGCGATTTCGAATCGAATTACAACTACTTAGAAACGAAGAACACATGATAAAATGACTTTTATGAGATAAAATCAGGCTACTTAAGAAGAAATAATGATCTACTTTCATGAATTATTGATTTGGGTCGTTTTTGGTTGTTTTCCAAAATTTCTCACGATCATGTTCGTGTATGTTAGGGGGGTTGTTTATGGGTAAATGTGCGGTCGAAACACTGACTGGAAGCATGGGTAGTTAACGTTGCCAAATGTTTTAAAATTTAACATGAAATGCAATAACAGGGATATCAGTCGGCTATAAATTGTCACTAGCATGTCGTATACGCCTACAAGCAAAATACATGCATCTCAGATGCTGACTTTATTGGGGTCACAATTATTAAAAATAAAATCTAACAGAATGAACTTTACACCAGTATGTACATATGAGATGAAGCTGATATACGCCAGCATGTATATAAGACATTAAGCTGATCTCAGGCCCAAGGAACTGTGTTGTGCTCTACCATGGCTTGCTGCTTCACTGGAGTATAAAACTGAGGCAACACGCTTACAAAATCCATTTTTCATCAAAAGCAACAAACTCACAAATGAAGAAAAAAATGGTTGTTGACCTTCAAAAATAAGGAAATGGGTCAAAAATTAAAAGAGAAATACACGACTTACTACTGTGAGACCAAATATTTATTATTTTATAACCCCTGGAATAGTGTTAAACCTGCCCAGTAGAGGGTGCTATTGTATCTTGGCCCCATGCTCAGTGAGGTAGATGGTTCAGGGAGAAAATAACAATCCAGTGGCCACAGTTGGAGAATTACAGAACTTGGTTGGATCGGGGGTCACCAAGTTTCCAAATCTACAATTAATTGCTACATTAGATGCTCCAAAAGTAGATGCTACCTCCATGCCAAAAGGCTATTTGGAATGGTTTCAGGAAAAATGGTTTTACTGGGAGTTATCGACAGTTTCAAGAATCTAAATTGTCTCTTTTGTCTCATCTACTATGGTCTGGAGAGATGACATTCGAGCTTTTTGGCCAAGCATAGCTGTTATTTCAGCATTTGTGGCCTTTCTGTTAGCTTGAACTAGTCTGCCTACTCTTATCCAGAGTGACTTACACAACTTTTACATAGCATTTACATTGCATCCATTTATACAGCCAGATGTATACTGAAGCAATGCTGGTTAAGTCCCTTGCTCAAGGATGCAATGGCAGTTTTCCACCCGAGAATCAAACCTGTGATCTTTAGGCTATAAGACTAGTTCCTTACCCATTATACTGCATTGTTCATTGCACCATTCTCTGTAACCTCTAGAGACTGTATTGCATGAAGATCCCAGGAGGGCAGCTGTCTGGCATCCCCACGTCTGGCACCAACAATCATGCAACAGTCTAATGGTCAGTCATATTGTAATGGTCAGTCACATCTTGACCATTACAATATTTGCTCAAACAAAAAACTAAACATCTTCACTATGTCTGCATACTTTATATATTGAGTTGCAGCCACATGATTTGCTGTTTGGTGGAGTAGGCTATTTGCATTAATGAGCAGGTATACCTAATAAAGTGGCCGGTATATAATACAAAGGATATGGGTTTGGTGTTGATTTAGGGAGGTGTGTACAGAAGCAGGCCTCATATATACTGGTAAATACAGTGATGGATCTTTAATGTTATGGGGCTGTTCTGCTCCCACTGGTCCTGGGGCCCTTGTTAAGAACAACAGCATCATGAACTCTACCCAGGTACCAGGACATTTTAGCCAGAAACCGGGTTGCCTCTGCCAGCAGACTGAAAGCCTCTAGTGGATCTTACAGCAGGACAGTGACCTCAAGCACACAATACTATTCACAAATAGATCATTAATTAACCACAGAAGCCGCATTTTGCAATGGGTACAGTCTCCAGACTTAAACTCTATTGGAAACCTGCAGTTTTAATTGAACAGGACAGTTCTTTAGCAAAGATCAAAAGATATTAAGGATCTAGATGGAGGAATGGTCTAAGATCCCTCCCAATGTGTTCTCCGGTCTTAGAAGACATTATTCAGAGAGACTCAGTGCCATTATCCTTGCAAAGGGGGGGGGGGGGGTGAACAAAGTATGGAATATGGGGGGGGGGGGCAATAATTGTGACACTTATTTTCTGGAAGTAAATGTATAAACTGAAAAATGTGTGATTTTGGTCGATTCTATTGAATTGTTAATAAAAAATATTTATCAAGTTGTACAATCAATATATAGTTTACCAATGACATTTTTGTAATACAGTTGTTCATCATTATCAAGGGTGCCAAAAACTTTTAAGGTGGCTGTACAGAACATGTTTATGGCCTATTTAAATTCTGGATTTCTTCCTGTCAACATTGTGGTGTGTTGTATATGTGTGTCTCTGTGTGTATTAGTCTATGTGTGTTCAGTGTGTTTTCATTTTTTGTCTTGACAGGTTGGTTAGTTTGGGATAGAATCCACATGTGGTTTAAACTGGTCTGATGTGTTCCAGTCTCCTGAGATAGGGGGCGCTGTTTCTAAAATGAGTGTCTCAGGGGAGCCAGAGACCAAAGAAAGATCTCTCAGCACTGAGAGAAAGAGGTATGAATGCATGAATCAGATACTTAATGTGATATGAGTTAGAGCTACAGTAAGAGGATGAGTTTAACTGGAAGCTCTGTCTCCATGTGCTGTGAGTTAGAGCTGCAGTAAGAGGATGAGTTTAACTGGAAGCTCTGTCTCCATGCGCTGTGAGTTAGAGGTGCAGTAAGAGGATGAGTTTAACTGGAAGCTCTCTCTCCATGTGCTGTGAGTTAGAGCTGCAGTAAGAGAATGAGTTTAACTGGAAGCTCTGTCTCCGTGTGCTGTGAGTTAGAGCTGCAGTAAGAGGATGAGTTTAACTGGAAGCTCTGTCTCCATGTGCTGTGAGTTAGAGCTGCAGTAAGAGGATGAGTTTAACTGGAATCTCTGTCTCCATGTTTTGTTCACAGGGTCCAGGTAGAAAGAGCAGGGTCACCAGTACCCAGTTGTATGTCTATGAAGAGTGAAGCATCAATGGGGAAGCTGATCGACTTCAGAGAAGAGCATCCAAGTGATTCAAGGTAAATGAACAGGTTCATCTTAACACTACTGTTTAATTAGACATAAATCTGACTGGCTAATTTCTGGTGTAGGTTGGGAGCTCCATGTCTCATTCAAGTGTAAGTGGGTGTGTGATGTCATATTCAGGTGTAGGTGGCTGTATTATGTCACATTCAGGTCTAGTTGGGTGTACTGTGTCACAATCAGATATACATTATTATATTATATGCAGATGAATTATGTTATATTCAGGTATAGATTGGCATATTATGTCACATTCAGGTGTAGGTTGGTGTATTATTTCAAAATCAGGTGTTGATGGGCGTATTATGTAATTTTCAAGTGTAGATCGGTGTATTGTGCAATACTGAGGTGTAGGTGGGTGTATTGTGTCACATTCAGATTATTACATTATATGCAGGTGTAGGTAGGTGTATTATGCCATTTTCAGGTTCATGAACAGGTTCATGTTGACACTACTGTTTAATTAGACATAAATCTGACTGGCTAATTTCTGGTGTAGGTTGGGAGCTCCATGTCTCATTCAAGTGTAAGTGGGTGTATGATGTCATATTCAGGTGTAGGTGGGTGTTATGCCACATTCAGGTGTAGGTCGGTATTATGTCATATTCAGGTATCAATGGGTGTATTGTCATTTGCTTGTGTAGATAGTATGGTATACTATATGCAGGTGTACGTGGGTGTATTATGTCACTTTCAGGTGTAGATGTGTGTATTATGCCTCATTCAGGTGTAGATGTGTGTATTATGCCACATTCAGGTGTAGGTGGGTGTTACGTTCCCTTGCTCTGTGAGTCTGTGTGCATGTATAAATCCTGTAGGTGGAGCTGATGAGGGCTTGATTGCCTGACGATGCGCACCTGTGTCAACTTAAAAGCCAAGGGGATAAAGTCTGAAGACACCTCAGTTGGGGAATTTTTTTTTTTTTTTAAATATAAATAATATACAGAGATTTTTTTTTTGACTCAGACTGCTTTCTAACACTCCCTTTACTTTTGTGTTATAATTTGCTGCTACCACATTTTGTTGTCTGTTTGTTTTGGTACTTTTCCGTAGTAGCTTGCAGGTGTTTAGGCAGTTTATTTTAACACGTTTTTAGATGGTTAGGCCAGAGCAGGAAGACGTTTCCTTTTACTTTGCCCTGACTGAGGTTTAGAACGGTGCTTTCTTTTAGATGAAGAGTAGCCTAGCTCTGGTCTGTTTTCTGCCTGAATCATCCTGTTAGCCTACACATGGTAATATGTTCTGTTTTTTGTCCTATTTGAAATAAATCTTATATTGTTGTTATTGTACAGAGATTTTGACTCCTTGTTTTGTTTGTGGCATTTGTTATGTTACTGTCCGTTGTTGTCCCCAGTTATTGGAACTCTGGTTGGCTTTTGGGACATAACAGTGCGTGTATCATTTCACATTCAGATGTGGGTGCTATATTATACTATTGGCAGGTGTTTTTGTGTGTATTATGTCGCATTCTGATGTCGGTGGGTGTATTATGTCATAATCAGGTTTTGATAGTGTAGAATGTCATATTCAGGTGTAGGTGGGTATTTCATGTCAAGTTCAGGTGTTGATTGTATATTATACTATATGCAGGTGTAGGTGGGTATTTTATGTCACATTCAGGTGTTGATGGGTGTATTATGTCATTATCAGTTGTAGATTGGTATATTGTCACATTCAAGTGCAGGTGGGTGTATTATGTCATATTCAGGGGCTGATGGTCTATATCATGTTCAGGTGTAGGTGGTTGTATTGTGTCATTCAAGTGTAGGTGAGTGTATTCTGTCACATTCAAGTGTAGGTGGGTGTATTATGTCATATTCAGGAGTTGATGGTTTATTATATCATATTCAGTTGTGGATGAGTGTATGTCACATTCAAATGTATGTAGGTATATAATGTCCCATTCAGGTGTTTATGGTGTGTTGTTATATTCAGGTGTTGGTGGTTGTTTTATGTCATTATCAGGTGTAGATGGGTATATTGTTTCACATTCAAGTGTAGGTGGGTGTGTTATATCATATTCAGGTGTAGGTAGGTGTATTATGTCACATTCAGATGTAGGTGGGTATATTATTTCCAATTCAGGTGTTCATGGTGCATTTTATCATATTCAGGTGTAGGAGGATATATTATGCTATATTCAGGTGTTGGTGGATGTTTTATGTCATATTTGGGTGATGGTGGGTGTATAATGCCAAATTCCGGTGAAGGTGAGTGTATTATGTCATATTCATGTGTCAGTTGGTGTATTATGTCATTATCAGGTGTAGATGGGTATATTGTGCCACATTCAAGTGTAGGTGTGTGTTGCTGCGAAGAGGAAATTCTCCCCTTAGAATAACCAAGTACAACAAGGTATATCCATCTAAGAAACGCTATTTATTTCTGCAGAATGAGTTTGGCACTTACACACAACAATATGGACGCGCTCGAACTGAAGAGAACTGGGGCAGTCCCTCTTTAGCAAAACGTGTTTTACAATAACGTGTACAGTTCTATTTCTTATTGGTGCATGGCTAATACATAAGCATCTAGTAAAATCGAACAAAGTAAATGATTGGCTGTGTCCAGTTATATAGCATGAATACTGAATAAGCACACGGTGACCTCTTAGTCTTCAGTGTTACATAAACAAGCTTTATATCAGATATAATAGTTTGGTTTTTATCGATCGGTTGCTTTCAGAGTCCTGGGCCGCATGGCATCATAGCCGGTTTCTCCCTGGCAGGATGGCAGGGGGGAGGATAAAGAGGAAATCCAAGCTCACCAGTTTGGACTTCTAGAAATGTTTAAGACAGAGAGAAAGAAAATACAGACACACACATAGACACACACACACAAACACATGTACATGTAATATTTCTAACTTCAGGTGTAGGTGGGTGTATTATGTCATATTCCGATGTAGGTGGGTGTATTATGTCATATACCGATGTAGGTGGTGCATTATGGCGTGTTCAGTGGGAGGTGTGCTATACCATATTGGCTCACAGCTGTTTAGATGGTGTTTTTTCTTGTTGAGTTTCTGCAGGTATAAGTGACCGTGGATCCATTCCCACAGTGCCAGAGTTACTCTCTCTACCCCTCACTCCTATATTCTAGCTGTTAACACTATCCAAACAGGAGCAGCTTCATATTTCATGCAAATTAATCAACAAGGATTAACTGATGAACTGCAACCACATTTTATGAATTTCAGTTAGGACAAGTCACGTATCACGTACCCCTTGCAAAGTTATTGTGAGATTTTGCAAAAACTTTTGGGTTCTCTCGCAAAAAATAAATTAAAAAAAAAAAAAAGTCACAGTGTCATAATGTCCTGGGAATCTATAAACATGGAGGAGCAGCTGCTTATGTTTTGCTGTGAACTTGATTTAAAATATGAAAATCTTAGCTAAACTATTGTAAATGCGTATAGTCTACACTCAGTCATTCCTCTGTCACACTCAGCAGTAAGTAAATGCTGTGTATGTGTTAGCTAGAGGAATGACTGAGAGTAGAGTATTCACAATAGTCTAGCCAGCTGTCCCTCTCACTATGTAACACATACACATATTTATGTACTGTGTGTGATAGAAGACTTACTGAGTGTCACAAGGCTATACATATTCAGAATGGTCTAACTAGCCCTCGCTAACCAATATAAATGCATATTATCTAAGTATTTATTATGTGTGTGGCAGAGGAATGGAGTGTAGCCTATATGTAAAACACAAGCAGCTGCTCCTCCATGTTTACAGTTCCCCAGGACATTATGACACCGTGACAATGGCCCGAATGTATTGTTATTGTATGTATTGTTATTTATATACATATATACAGTACTGTGCAAAAGTTTTAGGCAGGTGTGAAAAAATGCTGTAAAGTAAGAATGCTTTCAAAAATAGAAATGTTAAGAGTTTATTTTTATCATCAAAATGCAGAGTGAACAGAAAAAAAAAATCAATCTAAATCAAATCAATATTTGGTGTGACCACCCTTTGCCTTCAAATCAGCATCAATTCTTCTAGGTACACTTGCACAAAGTCTGGGATTTTGTAGGAATATAGTCAGGTGTATGATTAACCAGTTATACCAAACAGGAGCTAATGATCATCAATTTAATATGTAGGTTGAAACACAATCATTAACTGAAACAGAAACAGCTGTGTAGGAGGGTTAAAACTGGGTGAGGAACAGCCAAACTCTGCTACCAAGGTGAGGTTGCTGAAGACAGTTTAATGTCAAAAGTCATACACCATGGCAAGACTGAGCACAGCAACAAGACACAAGGTAGTTATACTGCATCAGCAAGGTCTCTCCCAGGCAGAAATTTGAAGGCAGACAGGGGTTTCCAGATGTGCTGTCCAAGCTCTTTTGAAGAAGCACAAAGAAACGGGCAACGTTGAGGACCGTAGACGCAGTGGTCAGCCAAGGAAAACAGCAGATGAAAAACACATCATGCTTACTTCCCTTTGCAATCGGAAGATGTCCAGCAGTGCCATCAGCTCAGAATTGGCAGAAACCAGTGGGACCCAGGTACACCCATCTACTGTCCAGAGAAGTCTGGTCAGAAGTGGTCTTCATGGAAGAATTGCGGCCAAAAAGCCATACCTCCGACGTGGAAACAAGGCTAAGCAACTCAACTATGCACAAAAATACAGGAACTGGGGTGCAGAAAAATGGCAGCAGGTGCTCTGGACTGACAAGTCAAAATTAGAAATATTTGGCTGTAGCAGAAGGCAGTTTGTTCGCTGAAGGGCTGGAGAGCAGTACAAGAATGGGTGTCTGCAGGCAACAGTGAAGCATGGTGGTGGTTCCTTGCAAGTTTGGAGTTTGGGGCTGCATTTCTGCAAATGGAGTTGGGGATTTGGTCAGAATGAATGGTCTCCTCAATGCTGAGAAGTACAGGCAGATACGTATCCATCATTCAATACCATCAGGGAGGCATCTGATTGGCCCCAAATTTATTCTGCAGCAGGACAACGACCCCAAACATACAGCCAAGTCATTAAGAACTATCTTCAGCGTAAAGAAGACCAAGGAGTCCTGGAAGTGATGGTGTGGCCCCCACAGAGCCCTGATCTCAACATCATCGAGTCTGTCTGGGATTACATAAAGAGACAGGAGCATTTGAGGCTGCCTAAATCCACAGAAAAACTGTGGTTAGTTCTCCAAGATGTTTGGAACAACCTACCTGCCGAGTTCCTTCAAAAACTGTGTGCAAGTGTACCTAGAAGAATTGATGCTGTTTTGAAGGCGAAGGTTCGTCACAGCCAATATTGATTTGATTGAGATTTTTCTTCTGTTCATTCACTTTGCATTTTGCTAATTGATAAAAATAAACTATTAACACTTATATTTTCGAAAGCATTCTTACTTTACAGCATTTTTTCACAACTGCCTAAAACTTTTGCACAGTACTGTATATATCATTTTTATTTTAACATTTTTTTTCTCACCCATGTCCCTTTAGGGGCTCCGTATGTATTAAACTATTTACATGGATATGTAAATACATATTTTTGGTTTGGTGGTGAATGGATCTGCTTTAGGTACCCTATCTAACAGGGAGTACTATACATCTCCCCTACTAAACAGGAAGAATACCTGAAAACCCCCCAGTATCTAGAAGCAGATCCAAACAGTAGGTGGTGCTGGGGTGGTGGAAGGTGAGTGCAGTTCTGAGCAGCAGCAGTGGAGCAGGCAAAAGCAGCGCAGGCAAGCAGCAGCACTGAGAGGTCTGATTGGTGGTTTGAAAAGGCGCTCCATTGGTGATGTGTGCCTGTGATTGGATGGGTAAGAGAGTGTTGTGTGTATGCAATTGGATGATTGTGAGAACGGAGTGTGGCGCAGTGGGTAAGGAACTGCGCTCGTAACCGAAAGGTCGCAGGTTCGATTCCCGGGTAAGGACACTGCCGTTGTACCCTTGAGCAAGGTACTTAACCTGCATTGCTTCAGTATATATCCAGCTGTATAAATGGATACAATGTAAAGTGCTATGTAAAAAGTTGTGTAAGTTGCTCTGGATAAGAGCGTCTGCTAAATGCCTGTAATGTAATGTAAAAGAACGTGCAAGTATGTGGTTAATGGAGCCGACCGATTGGTCAGCTGCGATTTTTGAGTTTCCTGACAGAACTTGCTTTGCGCATTCTGTGCGTACTACTCATTCATTTCTAACTCTGAAGTGTGTACAAATGAGAAACTATGCAAATGGTTCAGTAGACATTTGTAAAACAGATTCTTCTGGATAGAGCTGCTGTAAGAGGATGAGTTTAACTGGAAGCTCTGTCTCAATTTGCTGTGAGTTAGAGCTGCAGTAAGAGGATGAGTTTAACTGGAAGCTCTGTCTCCATGTTCTGTGATTTAGAGCTGCAGTAAGAGGATGAGTTTAACTGGAAGCTCTGTCTCCATGTGCTGTGAGTTAGAGCTGCAGTAAGAGGATGAGTTTAACTGGAAGCTCTGTCTCCATGTGCTGTGAGTTTGAGCTGCAGTAAGAGGATGAGTTTAACTGGAAGCTCTGTCTCAATGTGCTGTGAGTTGCAGCTGCAGTAAGAGGATGAGTTTAACTGAAAGCTCTGTCTCCATGTTTTGTTCACAGGATCCAGCAGTCACTGAAGTCCAGCTCTTTCGAAGAGAAGAGTTTAGATAAATTACCTTCCGCAAAAAAGGTATGAGATCTTTTTTAATTGGTTATGTGTTTTCTTTGTGCAGTAAATCCATTTGAGTATATATAATGCCTATATAATTTAGTGCAAGGATGATGTTTACAAGTGCCTAACATTGCCCTTAACATTAATAACATATTGCACCTTTTTTATATTATTCATGACCATCTAAAGTGGAATAACATATGAACACAATAAACCAGCTTTTTACTTAAACATTAAAAAAATGCAATACAAAATGCTCTATTTTGCGCATGGTCTAAAGTGCATGGTACAAGTGCATTTAGGTTGTGTCCAAACCCACTTATACTCGTTTAACAGTGGATTATTTGAGTGCAATGTAAGGCACAAGGTTCTGATGGGCTGATCCTACTGTCTTCATTTATAGGTGTGTCCTGGGCATAAACATGTGATAAACCAATCAGCATATCATCTCACATTCCTTATAAAAGCCACCTGCACTTGCACCTTGGTGGATTGATAATATAATGGTGGATTTTAAAAGTCCTAGAAAAAACTGATTTACCTCAGGAGTCCATTAAAATTCAGAGATCTAAAAAACGACCATCATGCTCAGTGAATCCGGCAGAACATATTTGAAAATAAATCATAAAAAGGTGATTTAAAATGTGGAAATAAATGCAGTATTCACTGGGCATTGTTGTGGATTTTTTAAATCAAATGAACCATTCTGTCTGCATAACAGGCTGTAGATGAAGCAGCTCTTCTGCCAGCTGATTCCTCCTCGCCCGTGCTGCTGGGGTATCTCAGTTCATTAATATGCATCAGCACATACAGTTCAGCATCACGCCTTCTAAAGTCCTATAATGTGTCCTCATTTATGTCTGAGACATCCATGATTTTGGCAACGTTATGCAACACACAACACACCACAAGGTATATGCAGGCCTTCTGAGGGCTGCATTGTAAAGTTCCACCTGACTTATGCAAACATCTGAAGTGCATTTTCAGCATTCCAAACGTCCTCTCTATTGGGCTACAGTGCATGGTTTTGTGAGTTTTCGATTGAATGACTATTCACAGACTCTAGGGGGATTCCCCTAGAAGACTGTAGGTATGACTGAGTTGGTCAATATAAGGAGTCATGTCTTTATCCAGGATAATTTGCAAATACATTTCTAACCTTACATGTAGCATCGCAAAACTTCAATGTTACTGTTCGCATGTATTATGGCCCATTTTATTTGTCATGTGTTCATTTATTAGTGTGATGCAGCACACCTCTTCATGTGTTTATTTCACACTGATACAGCACACCTCTTCATGTGTTTATTTCCCACTGATACAGCACATCTCTTCATGTGTTTATTTCACACTGGTACAGCACACATCTTCATGTGTTTATTTCACACTGGTACAGCACACCTCTTCATTTGTTTATTTCACAATGATACAGCACACCTCTTCATGTGTTTATTTCACACTGATACAGCGCACCCCTTCATGTGTTTATTTCACACTGATGCAGTACACCTTTTCATGTGTTTGTTTCAGTCTCTCCTGCGCACTCTGATGAAGCTGAAGAAGGATGAAAAGCTGAAACTGTTCCAGAGCCATCTGAGTCAGGATTTCCCTGAATGCTGTCTTGAAGATCAGAGTCTGCCTAAAGATCCTACTTGGCTGGATAAGTTTATGAAGTTTATTAATGAATTGTTTGACAGTCATGAAGTTGATTACCCAGAATGCATTGAGAGAATGTACATAGTTGAGAAGATGCTGAAGACCTGTGGTAGTGAGAGGTCTCTGAAGATCACACTCGACATCTTGAGGAACATGAAGCAGAAGGATCTCGCTGATTCACTGGAAAGAGATGAGCGCAGTAAGATCTTTCTTTCATTGCTACTGTGTGTCAATTAGAATTTTGAAACGAGTTTAGATAGCAAATCTAACAGTCATCAATGTTCTGATTTACAGCATCTACACTTTCATAATACTGTTTTACATTGACAATATTACATACTTTATATAAAAAATAACATTTATTTATTTTACATTTAAATTTATTAAAATATTGCCTCAAGCTGTGATTACAATGACAAGCAAATTAACAAGATTAAATGTCCCTGAGGGGGGTTAAAGGCAGAATCTTGTGCTCAAATACCAGTAACTAGACCATTGTCCCATTAGACAGTCTGCCCTGAGTTTGTATCCAGGAATCAAACTCAGCAATCAGTATAAATGTATTAGATTATGAGGGCCTCCGGGTGTCTCATGCTGTAAAGAAGCTCGTTCCAAAAGCAAAAGCATGACCCTGCAACGGGGTGTTTGAGTCCTACTTGTGCGCCTGCAGATGTGCAAACCGAGAATATGACGACCTCTTTATCCTCCTTCGTCGTGGGAAGCACATTTGTACTGCGTCTGCAGTGTGGAAAACAGCAAAATATCTGCCCTCTCCTCCTGACATCAAGTGAGAGATCCACAAGTTCAGCTGGGAAAAATCTGCATTGGTCGTGCTAAATGGCAAAAATAAATATTTGGTGTTCATAATTTTATTATCAGAAGCAGGATGAATTAAGCTACAGATTATGGTTTGGCATTCTGATCAAAATGTATTTCTGCCACACAGCCTATATGATAATAGAAAAAATAATAGATAACCATTGAAGTGATTTCTGTTTTATTTACTCATGAGCAAGCTACAGTGGCGTAGGCAGAAATAAATTATTGGGCTGGCCTGTGAAAAAGTGTCTAGGCCACCTAAAAATTGGGTTGTCTGATACAAAAGGTGATATGTTCTAAGTTGTTTAACAAATCTAGATAAAAATACCAGGAAATAAAAGCTGAAATTCGGATCTGTCATCTCATGTACATCTTTTGACCTCAAACTCAATTGTCTTCAGTGTATAGCAAAAACAAAGGAATTGGCCTTGCTGTTCCAATACCTTTGGAGTGGACTGTATATAAACATTGAAATATATTGTGGGACAAGTAAGGATTAATTAAGAATGTTTTTATTTTCTGAATCCAGCGGTTCCAACAGTCAATGCCCTTGTTAAAATGTTCAGCACTCTGAATACTGAACTGAGTGATATTGCGTGCTAGAACCCCTCATTTAAAGTAATAATCTCGAAGATTTTCATTAAAATAAATGTCTGTTAAGTCACTATCTATCGCCAAATTAGGTAACACAATAGTGATTGAGCCTATTATTATATTAATTTATATTATTATTAATATAATAATTTATGATTAAAGAACTGGGTGTCTGTGGCGACATTTCCGGGAAAAAATCACAAGCGGCGCATAGTTATTGACGCGTTTTCCATCACCCATCCGTGGTTGGTCCGCCAGAGAGGGTAGACGGTAGACGCAACAGGCTCACTCTTCGACTCACTTGCGTGTGAGCGGTGTACTGTTTTTTACAGTCTCTGGTCTGCTAGCGGTACAATAACAGAGGGGGGGGGGGGTTATGGAACCCTAAAAATGTTTTGTTTAACATGAGAGGGCATATTTGTTGATGCAGATTTCGTATTACATTTGATGACAATGTCACGTTACTAAATTGCATAGCCTAGCTATTTGCACAGCTAACGCTAGCTACTGGACCATGTCAAGAAAGGCAACATTAGTTTAGACAACGTTGCGCACAGTATCTATCTCTCATATCAGGTAACGTTGCGTTAGCTAGCTAGCTAATGTAATTAACACAATTTAATGTCAGCTAACAATTATAAAAAACGCTAGCTAAAGCTACCGACTGGTACCGACCTCGCAAAACGTCTCTTGAATGCAATGCTACCTTGTTGCAACGTTGCAGTGTAGCTAATTAAAGGTCAGTTCAGATCAATGATTCGCTACGAGACTAGATGCAACTTGCAAACTTCCAAGACGTCTGATGGTAAACGTTCTAACTGCACTTGGCGATTTGACAAGGTGGGTCTTTTGAGACCCCATGCAACAGCTTCAGACGCTCTGCAACTAACCAGTTCACACCGCTGCAATTTTCTCTGCAACATTCTAAAACCGTTTTGTCTCGTTGCGAATCATTGATCTGAATTGGCCTTACCGTTATTTACATTGCCATCAAGTTCATCAATATATTATAATGATCGGAATAAAGCCATCTTTACACAGAGCATTAACCAGGGGTATAGGTGGAGCAGAGCCAGGTCTGATTTCAGTGTAAAGATGTCAAACCGGAGAAAACTAAATAAAAGAATACGGCAGTATGGAATAGCGTTGTTATTATTTTATTAGGCTTCGTCATATGTTCCTTCAGCCTTGATGCCCTTTTTTTTGTTGATGAAATCTCCTTTGTTTTTGTTTTATTCTTCTTGTTCTGATTGCTAATTTAACACCCAGCTCAGCTTTATTCTCGAACAGTTTAGCTAGCAAAACCAGAAACACCAGGGGTAACATTTTGCAAGGCAGTTGTTTCAAAAATATCACACAACAATCATTCACAAGAAAGACTGTTTAGTGTGCACAAGATACATAATTGTATGAGCCGTAGCGAATCCCGCAAATTCTTCTCTGCAGTGTAAAGATGTTCATACCGGGAAAAAGGTGGATAAAAAACGTCTGTGGAAATTGATCATCACTAATTCTACCCCAGGTCTGCTACAGCATTTTAACCCAGCTCAGCAGTGTAAAGGCAGCTTAAGTTAGCCTAATGTTAGACAATGAATGAGTGTGTACATAACGTTACTTTTATAACAACCATTTTTTATTCAGTAAATAGTAAGTGTTATACTTGGCGTGGCCCAGATGCCAACTGACTGACGTCAGACAGGCGACACTGGTTGGATCCGGTTGGATCTATGGGAAGTGAGGTCCAAAAACACACCTGCAATTACTGCTTTTCGCCATTGGTACCGCCAGAGATAACGAAACAGAAATCTTAGAGACTGTAACGTTAACCAACATGTAAAATATATTTTATGTGATTTAATTTAATAAATTAAATCGCCGAATTCATTGATAGGTCAGTCTACAGAAAACTGGTGGAATCAACCAACAAGTCAAAACAAGCTCTATATCATATCAGGTTTTAAGATTAAATAATTTAATTTACTACAAAGCAGTCAAATAGATTAATGCATTGAAATCATACATTCTTTAAATTCAGGCTCACTACTTCTACATTACAAAATAGAAGACATACAACAAAACATTAAACAATTGATTATGAAATACCAGAAAAGAGAGAGAGACAGATAAGCCAGACCTTGCCAAAGTGTTACCCACTTCCAGTTTAAGCACCACAGGATGAAAGGAAACCAGCTAAAAACACAACCAAGGAACCACCACAAAAATAAAAAGAGAAAAACACTTCTTCAATGCTCCAAAACAAAATGCAACACAACTTTTTCCTGTGGCTGTCTTAAATGCCTTACCCAGCGTGGCTTGAGGATGTTTGCCCTGATTGGGCGATGCCGAGTTAAGGTGTAGGAGAGAAGGGAAGAGGGGTCAGACTCATTTATAAAAAGGACTGGCCTATCTGAAGATTGCATTCAAACTTAAAGGGGACATGGGAAAGGGAATTGTTAGGCACGTAGCTATGCAGAGGTGAGACCCATAGATTGTCTACCTAGATTAGGGTATCAGTGGATTTTGAATTGCCCCAATCACATTTGCTTTGATGCTTGTGATGGGGAGGCCAGGCCACACTCTTATTCACTGTTTCCCTCTCTAAGGCCATAATCCAAACGCTACATATCGTACAATATATATATATATATATATATATGATGATAAAAGATTAATTCACCTGTAGCAGAGCAGTTAAGCAACCCCAATAGCAGATACTATATATATATATATATATATATATATATATATACACACACATATTTGTATGTGTGTATATACAGGCGGGCACAAATTAAAGGAAAAACCAACATGAAGTCTCTTAGTTAGGTGGGCAGCCACGAGCCGACAGAACAGCTTCAGTGTGCCTACTGGAGGTATGGAACACCATTCTTCCAAAAGTATTCCCTCATTTTTGATGATGGTGGTGGAGAGCGCTGTCTGACACATCAGTCCAAAATCACCAATGGGTGTTCAATTGGGTTGAGATCTGGTGACTGCAATGGCCATAGCATATGATTCACATCATTTTCATGTGCATCAAACCACTCAGTGACCCCTCGTGTCATTGTGGATGGGGGCATTGTCCTCCTGGAAGAGACCACTCCCACCAGGATAAAAATGTTTCATCGTAGGATAACGGTGATCACTCAAATTAACTGTATTGATTTGCAGTGATCCTTCCGTTTAAGGGGACAAGTGGACCAACCCCCCACAGCATAACAGAGCCACCAGACCCCCTCACTGTAGGGGTCAAGCATTCAGGCCTGTACCGTTCTCTTGGTGTATGCCACACATGCACTCGCCCACTTGTCGAGAATATGGTGAAGGATGACTCTTCTTACCATATCACTTTTTTCCGCATCTCTGTAGACCAGTGCCAATGGGTTTTGCACCACAGAACTCTCAAATGGGCATTTAGGGTTTGTGCACTGTAGCCCTACTATAATATCCCTCTCTGTGTAGTTGTTGATGACCTGTTCTTGCTGGAAGTGTGATCACATCCTGGATTGACATTCTCAGTCACCTGAGGAAGCGTTGCTCTTCTGTTTTTCCTTACGCACTAATGCACAATCATCACAGTCATCAAATGTGCGCTTTCGACCACAATTTCTGACCCTATTTACTGATGTCTTTCCCATGGATCTAAATGCAGATATCACTTTGGTCACTGTTCCTATTGAAACACTAGGCAGTTGAGCAGTCTTTGAGACTGATGCTCCTGCCATCCGTGCCCCAATAATAACTCTCTTTCAACGTCACTTAGGGATGGTGCTGAATACAAATACCACATTTGGCAACACTCGAATAATGCGTTCTCCCCGAATGTTTTCTCCTCTCGAATTTGGCCTATATTATTCAGATTCGGGTCTATTTTCTATCATGTGATTTTCTCACAAGTCAGCACCAAGTTTCTCAGTTAGACACACACACAACTGCAGTGTGAGTTTCCTTTAACACTAGATAGACCAGAGCGTGTCAATCTTGTATTGGGGACTTTATAATTAAAATTACTCCAGCGCCTATAAAATAAATGCCTATATCATCCTCCTTCCATGACTTTCCTAAATATTTGTGCTTAAATAACTGTATTTAAAATAAAATAAAAATCAACTCAGTACAGAAATACAGGCAGTCTGTGCCATTTTCTTCACAAAGCCCCCCGCTAGACAAGAGACAACAACAGGTGCTTTGACCCAGGTGTCGCTGTCTATTGTGCACCCTATTGAACAACTGAATGACCTTTAAATGGTAAATGGTAAATGGACTGCATTTATATAGCGCTTTTATCCAAAGCGCTTTACAATTGATGCCTCTCATTCGCCAGAGCAGTTAGAGGTTAGGGGTTAGGTGTCTTGCTCAAGGACACTTCGACATGCCCAGGGCGGGGTTTGAACCGGCAACCCTCCGACTGCCAGACAATCGGTCTTACCTCCTGAGCTATATCGCCCCTATATCACCTTTACTTTGAGAAGAATTTCCCGATAAAGTGCTGTTGAAAGTACTTTTACACATACAATCATGTAGAATTCATTCACTGCAACTGTGATGAAGTTGATAAAGCCTTTAGGGTGGGGATGAACAATTGCGGACACTGTAGTTATATAAATGATGGGCTTAGAACTCCATGGAGGTAACGCCATCGATATATTTTTGTGTTTTCTCTGAAACTGAGACTTTGAATAAACTGAATAGAATAGCTACACGACAACTGAGTGTAATATATCCGATTTGTGTGTGTGCGGTTCCAGCAAACCACCAAAGCTGCGCGTTCTCTGAGGAATTGATAAGAGGAGAGTGACAGTGCATATTGCACTTTGTATTTCTTTAACTACTTTCTCTGTTTCGCATTTTGTCATGCACATTTTAGCGCTTTTCTCAGTGTTCCTGTAATATGCCTCGATACAATTTCCCTTAGCCTATATAACAAAACCGCTAAAAGTTAGAGATACAAATGTTAAAATCGATTCAGTTGTGTACTTTACTTCAAGAAAATAGTTTTGCAATGTACAGTTTTGTAAGCGGTAGTACGCAGCAAAACAACAAGGCCTTACTAGAGTTAAAACATTACAGGTTGTTGGCTAATGACACACCTAGCACTGGCTCATGTGACTCTAAAATATCTGACCTGCCCCCCAACGAGTGTTTCAAGCAACTTTCAACATAGCAAGGGATGTTGTGTCTCCCCAACCAGACTTCCCCCAGCTCATGTGCAGGAGCTTGTCTTTACAAAATAAAACTTGTGGAAGTTTGAATAAAGCATAATGGCTGAAGATGTATTACACCCCTGGAAGCTTTTCAGTTTTTTCTTTTCTTTACCTAAGCTTATGCAAATCAAACATACAGCTAAAGAGGAAAGAAGAAAATATTAACAAACAAAAAAACTTCAAAACATTTTAGGCTAGCATTATGTAGTTTTTTTTTCCATTAGGGGTTCATTGAATACAGTAGTTAATAATCAAGATGAGAAACAATTTTTTAATCATAAAAGCATTTTTTCAGTTTAATTGACTTCACTGTCCCTTAGGTAGGGGTGGTGGGATTCATGCTTTTTGTAAGAGTAAGAATGGGTAACTATGTTTTGATTCATGAAATCATTTTTCCTATGTCTTATTAACCTACGTTTAATGTTACCTGGTCTGGCACCTGCGTTTTCAATACAGTGATTTAGGGTTTCATTTGATGCATTTGCCTCTACGGCAGAGGTTCTGCCAGCCAGAGGGAAATAGGCTACTTGCGGGGTTCTGACAGTAGGAGGCAGCAGATTGTAACTTTTTATCTATGTTTTTTCCTCAGAGACAGCTTCCATCATTCTGCATTGAGAAATTGTACTTGATGTCACACTACGTTGTATTTTGGGGTGACTGGCCATCTTTAGAGGAGCGCTTAGCTCTGTGGTTTTGAGATATCATTCGTACGCTATTTGGGAAAAATAAAGTCCCAGCTAATAGTGGTCTGGTATCGGGTACCATACTTTAGGATAGTGGTCAGCGTAGTCGCCATTCAAGTATTTTTATGGATCCGATCCCTAACTCTCTTGTCATATTGTAAGTCTGCAATATAAAACCTGTGTAAGACTCTGGTCAACCCCGGCGATTTTTCAGAAAACATATTTTTCCAGTTCATTTTTCATGTTCAATGTCAGAAATGCTTCAGCTATAATCAAATAGCAACATATAAATTGTTAACTTGCCAGAAAATAACAGCAGTTTTCTTTAATATGATTCCAAAAATTAGCTTCCCTCTTCCGTGTAGCTAGTCACTCTTGTTGGAGGGATAGCTACACATCATCAGACACTGGCAGTAGGTTGGGAACTCAGAATCGAAAAAGTGCGTTCTCCTTTTCACCATAATGAAAAAAAACCCCATTTGTGTTCATTCAATAAAAAACGATTATAGCGAGAGTGACAGTGACACTGATGCTCGTGCAGCAAGAAATTCAATTTCAAGGATGGAATGTATGTAATACTGTGTGAGTATGGAATGTATGGAATACAGTGTTACACACTGTGATAAAGGTGTGTATTACTATGTGAGGTGTGTAACATACTGATAGAAGTATGTAACACTATGATACAGTATGTGTAAGATACTGTGAACACTGAGTGCACTAATATTTTTATTGATTGTTTCTTCTTAAAATCTGTTAATTGAAAGGGAAATTTTAATCTTATTTTAAACAGTTATTTATCATATTTCCTCTTTTCAGATGAATCCATAAAAAGAGCCCAGCAGGCACTGAAAACTCATCTGAAGAGGAAGTTTGAATGCATATTTGAAGGTTTAGCAAAGCAAGACCACTCAACCCTCCTCAATGAGATCTATACAGAGCTCTACATCACAGAGGGGGGAAGTGGGGAGGTCAATAATGAACACGAGGTCAGACAGATTGAGACAGCATCCAAGAGACAAACCGCACAGGAGACTGCAATCCTCTGCAATGACATCTTTAAGCCTTTACCTGGACAAAAGAAACCCAGAACTGTGCTTACAAAGGGCATCGCTGGTATTGGGAAAACCTTCTCTGTGCAGAAGTTCATTCTGGACTGGTCAGAAGGAAAAGCCAATCAGGATGTTGATTTCATCTTTACCCTTCCTTTCCGAGATCTGAATTTGAAGAAGGAAGGAGCATTCAGTTTGATGCAACTTCTGCAGCACTACTTTCCACAACTGAAAGAGATCAAAACTGTTGAAGGTGATGAAGTCAAAGTTTTGTTTATCTTTGATGGTCTGGATGAGTGTCGACTTCCTCTATATTTCCAAAGCAATAAGAAGTGCTGTGATATAACAGAGTCATTGTCAGTGGATGTGCTGCTGACCAACCTCATTAAGGGGAATCTGCTTCCCACTGCTCTCCTCTGGATCACCTCCCGACCAGCAGCAGCCAATCAGATCCCTCCTGAGTGCGTCCACCAGGTGACAGAGGTACGAGGGTTCAATGACCCACAGAAGGAGGAGTACTTCAGGAAGAGAATCAGAGATCAGAACCAGGCCAGCAGAATTATCTCACACATAAAGTCATCCAGGAGTCTCTACATCATGTGTCACATACCAGTCTTCTGCTGGATTTCTGCTACTGTTCTGGAGACAATGTTGGGTAAAGCAAAGAGTGGAGATCTGCCCAAAACTCTGACTGAAATGTACACACACTTCCAGCTAATTCAGACAAATGTAAAGAATCAGAAGTATCATAGCACCAATGTGAAAAACTCAAAGAAGATGTCAGCATCAGATACAGAAATCATCCTGAAACTGGGGAAGCTGGCTTTTCTACAGCTGGAAAAGGGCAATCTGATATTCTATAAAGAGGACCTGAAAGAGAGTGGCATTGATGTTAGTGAAGCTTCAGTGTACTCTGGGGTGTGCACAGAGGTCTTTAAAGAGGAGTGTGGGTTGTATCAGGAGAAGGTCTACTGCTTTGTGCATCTGAGCATTCAGGAGTATCTGGCTGCCTTGTTTGTGTTTCATTCATGTGCAAATGAGAACAGAAATGTACTCAGAGCAGAAGAATCAAAACCTCACAGAGACAGAGTGCAGCTGTATGAGTTACACAGGAGTGCAGTGGATCAGGCCTTAGAGAGTAAGAATGGACACCTGGACCTTTTCCTCCGATTCCTTCTTGGCCTCTCTCTGGAGTCCATTCAGTCGCTCTTAGGAGGAATATTGACAGAGACAGGAAGCAGATCAGAGAGCATTGAAAAAACAGTCCAGTACATTAAGGACAGGATCAGAGAAGAGTCTTCAGCAGAGAGGACCATCAATCTGTTCCACTGTCTCAATGAACTGAATGACAACTCTCTAGTGGAGGAAATCCAGAATTCCCTGAGATCAGGAAAACTTTCTGATAAAAAGCTGGAACCAGACCAGTGTTCAGCTCTGGCTTTTGTGTTACTGATGTCAGAGGAGATCCTGAATGAATTTGACTTGATGTCCTACAACACATCAGCAGCAGGTCATCAGAGACTGGTACCTGTAGTCAGGAACTGCAGGAAGGCCATGTAAGTATTATGTCATTAATAATGTAGATGATTGACCACATCTTTTCCCACTTTCAATTTCTAGTAAGAATAATAAAGTGCAATAAAGGCAAGTGAAAATTTGGTTTAAAAAAAAAAAGATTTCTTAATCAAGATGTTTTAACTAGTGCCCTCATTTGATGTTTTATATCCAGAACATTAGAAGCATCAAATGCAAAACCTCATCACTTATCATATATTTAATTTAATTTACTATTACTATTTACTAATTTAATACATTTACTAATTATTTGCAAAGATAGCAATTGTGAAATAAATAAGGAGTTTATTGATATCAGAGTAATCTGATAGATCAACCTTTATCAGAACATACAATTCAAGCAGATTAAAATGAAGAGATGCTATATTAAGTTACAGAATTAAGAAAATGTGCCCTATTTTGGTGACAGCACAGGCACAAACACACCTGGAATTGCTTGTGTCATATTTTTCACTTTCACCAGGGTTATTAGTTTTATGGTTTGTGGTTAATTGTTGTACGTCGCTCTGGATAAGAGCGTCTGCTAAATGCCTGTAATGTAATGTTAATCTGGTTGTATCAACATGGGCTTGTTGGTGCAATTGGGGATGTGCCGATAGAAACATTCACTTTGTGAGTTTGGTGTTGAGTAATGCGTTTGCAGTCAATCCAACCCATACCAGGTTTTAACTCGTGCTATTTTGGCATTATAACTGTGCCACACGTGAGTCTATAAACACATAACACAGATACAAGAAATATTTTGTTTATTTCAGTTGAACTATTTTAAAGGAAAGCTGTATTCAGTTATGCAGTCCAATGCCAGCTATTTGGACAGTGGAGTTAACTGTGTAAGCTACTTGAATGAGACAGGTGGGAGACCGGCTTTACACCCCTCAGATAGTGTTTACAATGAGCCCAGAACGCACTGGAAACTTGCTTTTAATCATGTGTTTGGCTGGGCTAGGTCAATGATTGAGTGGACCTATGGAATGTTGAAAATGCATTTTAGAATGTTGGATGGACTGGGTGGTACATCACTGTACAGCCCTCAGAAAGTCAGTGCATTCTTTGTGGTGTGCTGTGTTCTACACTACATAGCCATACACCATGGATGTGACATAGACCCTCACAGAGGACACATTACAGGACTTTCATACACAGAGAAGCAGAGTCGCATGTGACAATCACTTTAGAGATTACAGAGCACAGAGTGCACGAGAGAGCAGGGACTGGTTGCCTGTGGAGCCGTTTCACTAGTGAGTGTTGATTCATCTTATCAAGTGCATGTCTGAAATGAATGACACTTAGGTGAAGTAAATAAATTTTTTGTTTATTTTAAATAGTGGTATGAAACAAAAATTGACAGCAAAGAAACAGAAAAGCTATAGTAAATCCAGACAAAATGCTTCATTCCTGTCCTCTGGTGCACAAGCGCGATGCCTGCCTAGCTGAAACAGTAGCGGCAGCAGCAGGATGGAGAGGCCGACTGGAGGCTGTCTCTGCCAGCTGCCTCCTGCTCCTGTCCAGTCAGTTCTCCCTGCGGAACTGTTCTTGGGAACAGAACCATTTATTATACCTCTTAGCACTGGCATATGAACAGAAAATACACAGTTTTTGTTTAAATATTAACAAAATAATGAATCTAAACTATTCAGTTTCATCTTCATTGGTTTGTAGAGGTCCTCATGATGGTTGTAATTGTTAATTATGTTGGGCAGAGAAAATTCTCCCCTTAGAATAACCAGCACGGCGAGGTATATCCATGTATGAAATAGGATTTATTTCTGCAGAAAGAGTCCGGAACCTACACACAACAAGATGGATAATTATGCCTGAACTGGAGAAAGCAGGGGCATTCCCTGCTTTCATAAGCAAAAAGTGTTTTAACAATAACATACATAATTCTACATCTGATTGGCACAAACAACAAGATGGATAAGTCCGGTCCCTGCTTTTATTAGCAAAAAGTGGTTAACAATAACATACATAATTCTGATTGGTACATGGTTAATACATATGCATATTGTAAGATTTCTGATTGGTACATGGTTAATACATATGCATATTGTATTAATAAGATTTAACAAAGTAAATGTTTGGCTGTGTCTAGTCATATAGCATGAATACTGAATAAGCACACGGTGACCTCTTAGTCGTCAGTGTTACATAAACAAGCTTTAAATCAGAAATAATAGTTTGGTCGATCGGTTGCTTTCAGAGTCCTGGGCAGCATGGCATCATAGCTGGTTCCTCCCTGGCATGATGGCAGGGGGAGGATAAGTAGGAAAGCCAAGCTCTCCAGAGCTTACATAAGAGACAGAGTTAAAGAAAACCAGACACACACATAGACACACACACACACACACACACACACACACATAGATACAATATTTTTAACTTCTTGTTGTCCTTGGGAGGTTCGGTGCCTGGAGACGGAGGGGCCCTGCTGCAGGGCCTAGGAATTTAGTGTTGTACAGACTTCTAGTTATGCTAGAGAAAAGTCTCCTCCCTTCAGTAGAGATGATCACAACACACTTGCTCTTCAGCCATGGTAGCATTAGCATTTGGCTGTGTTTCCGAAAGGGAAATAAATGGGGTGATCTGATTGGCAATAATGAAACCAAACCCAACCACACCTACAGAACCATTTATTCTTATTGAACCAGCCTCTTTTACAACTGTGCCGCAGTTGCGCTAGTGCCTGGAGTCAAGAAATGACTGAAATACCCAAATTCACCAGCGCCTTGCATTGCTGCTAGTGTTTGACAGTTGTGCCTTGACTGAGAAATAGGGCCAAATTAAACATCTAATTTAATAACACAGGCTCAACTACATGGTCAAAAACGATATTAGGCAGTCCGGGAAATGAAGTAAAAAATAATCATGAAAGAAATTAATGAAAGTCAAAACCAAACCACAGCTTGTCTCTCCCACATTAAAACTGGTCAAAGCCAAAGACGCACAGCTGACAAGCAAGACAAAGCTAAGACATTAGTTATACTTGGTGAATTAGTTCTACTTATTTCTGTAATTGCCAAACTGTTTGTGAAGAAAAAAACATTCCTTGCTTTTACTTGTAAGTTTTAATAATAAGAACAAATGTTGTTTGAACCCCTGCCATGTGTTTGAAAGAGGGGGGTTCCCCTTCTCTTCCTGGTCTATGCATAATTAATTACTGATTAGAAGTGAACAAATGAGAGACTTATCTATATGCTATGCTATGGGTAGTTTGTCACAGAAAACCAAAACTGAAGAAACAAACTCACGTGCGTTATAATTTTGCATCTTTGAAAGATGGCAGCTGCAATTCTGGGATGGGAGATTAAGCCCAGTGAAAAGATCATAGAAAAAGTAGATGGGCTCTTTGCCCCAATTCAAAGAATTTACAGAATAAGAAAAGGGGCCATTTGGGTCAAAATTACTTCCGTAGAACTGTCAGATTTCAGTCCAGAAGGACATCTAATTCTTAGCGCCAAAGTGCTGCAGTTGGAGAGTGTAGCACAGATATCTTCTTCAGAACACCATCAACCTTAAAATCCTCAGTTTCAGTCTTCATCGCTGAACACTATCATTTGCCATATGTTTTATGTATACCTAATATAATTATAATATATGAGCTCTTCTTTGCAGACTGAACAGCTGTGACCTCACAGAGAAGTCCTGTAATATTGTGGCCTCAGCTCTCCAGTCATCAAACTCACCCCTGAGAGATCTGGACCTCAGCTACAATAACCTGGGAGATTCAGGAGTGGAGCTGCTCTGTGCTGGACTGAGGAGTCCAAACTGTAAACTACAGAGACTGGGGTGAGTAGTGCTGGGTACTGTGTGATCATTACTAAATAAAATTAATGATTATGGCAATGCAAGGGTTTGAATTTTGTCACAGGGAAGACTAATTTCCTGACTCCATTCATTTTCAGAGCCTGTAACCTGAATGTTTGTGTGAATGTGAGTTTATATATAAAAATATTGACTGGGGTGTGCTATGAAATGATGGGCAGCTTGAACCTGTATCCTGGAGAGAGAGACTAGCTACTTGCATTTGAGAGCCAGGCATTCATCTAAGTGTTCTCTGACATTAATACCTTCAATCCTGGGAGGTAAATATCCTGCTCATCCAGGAATCTAAAACCATCAACTATCCCTGGGATTAACCTAATTAAGATTTACCCCATTTGGGTACCAAGACTATATAAATATCACAAGGCATGACTTGTGTATTTTTCTATTAAATAACATTTGATTGACCCAAGCTGCTATCCTACATGAGCTGCATATCCTGCTAGTGAAACTAAGAATATGCCCAGTGACTACCTCAGTAAGGGTGTTACCCCAAAACTTTAAGTCACTGTCGCTATCCCAGTTCTCCGAAACACAGAGTAGTGAGATCCACGTATGGGAAACGACATCCGGTAATCCAATTTCACCAAGTATGGTTCTGACAGCCAGCAGTGAATTCAGTGCTTCAGGAGACTACTGCCCTCCTGGAAGAACATATGGGACACTGCAGTGCTACTACTCTTCATATTCACTTCTCATGTGCGGCAAGCAGGGCAGTCTTGGTGGATCTCTCCACCGGGGTTACAACAGTAACCTAAAGTTCTCTTTTATCATCTCGTGTTTGAGATACACCTATGGGGACATATAGACAGCTCCCAGAATGCCTTATGCTCACAGCTGAGATGCTGTCAGGCCAGCAAAGGATGCCTTCTCCCCTGAGGGGAGGGTGGTGTCTGGCACATCCCATGTAGGGAAGTACTGAAGACTTTCCACTGCCCAAAGCTATAGCCAGGACCCAGGAACGATGTGAAGTACTAAAACCCATAGCAGATGAGGGAAGATGTGTGCACCTCACACAGAGCTTACCCCCAGAACTGAGTGGACTACCGGCCTCAGGCAGTGGAACCTAGCAACCGTATCTGGAGAAACCAAGCCTGTGGCTGAATAAATTTCCTGCAAGGAGACCCCATGAATAGGGCCCACGATGCAGCCATGCCCCTCATTGAATGAGCCCTCAGGCCCAAGGGAGTGTTATCCTCTTTGAATCATATGCCATAACAAGAGCTTCCACAAGCCAATGGGACAGCCGCTGCTCAGAGATACTTTTCCTGTGCAGGCAGGGGCCCAGGTGACTAAGAGCTGGTCGCTCTTTCTAAAAGCCTTAGTCTTTGTCATATACATGCCGAGAACACAGCATATGCAGCCTATGCTGCTCTTCAGAGGAGAAATGTAGTGGGTGAAAAGCGGCAAGCTCCAACACCTCACATGTGAATGCTGGGAAGCTTTTAGGCATAAAGGCTGGATTGGGCTTAGGAAAGACTGTATCCATTTTAGGGGAGAATATTGCACACAAGATTTGCACTGAGAGCACATGGAGGTCACTGACTCACTTATCTGAGGCTAGTGGAAGCATTAACGCTGTCTGGAGAGACAACAATTTTAATCTAATTTATGAGCTCAAAAAACGGCCTTACAGACCGAACCTTCAGCACCTGTGATAAATCTCAAGCTTTTTAGCAACAGGCAGAGAACAGTGAGCCCCCTTCATTAACATGTGAATGAGGGGGTGCTGTCCCACTGCATAGTCTCTGAAACCAATATGACAAGCAGTGATAGCTGCCTGGTAGACCTTAATGGTAGAAAAGGATTTCTCTTTATCCATAAGGTTCTGTGAAAAGCACAGCACGTCAGGAACAGAGCTCTGGTAAGGCACTGACTGACGAGGGGCACACCATCTTTCTAACACCTGACACTTATTGTCATAAAGTGACCGGCTCTCATGCTCTGGATGGTTGCAGCCATGCGAGGGGGAAGCCCTAATGCGTTGAGGTTATGCCTCTCACGGGCCAAGCCCATAGAGCTACTCGCTCAGGACAGGGGTGGTGTATTTCCCCGTTCACCTGAGACAGGAGGCCCGTGCGTAGCGGGAGCGTGCATGGCTGTACATAAAGGAGAGGGATAATCACTACAGTAACATTTCCACAATGGATGGAGACACCATTCCCCGTACAGTGGGTTTCTCCTTGTCAGCAAATCAGCGCTCGTGTTCAGAATTCCTGGAACATCAATCAATCAATCAAATTTTATTTGTATAGCGTATTTCACAGCAATTGTCACCATACGCTTCACAGACAACCCTGGCCTAGACCCCCACAGGAGCAAGCCTAAAGCAACATGGGTCAGGCGTAACCACAGAAAGTGACGGCTGCTCCAGACCAACAGTCTGTAGGCTAGACCATGGAGCTGGAGGGAGCGTATGCCACTTTGGTGATTGACATATGCTACCACAGTCATTATCGCAGCGTATGAGCACATGATGTCCTCTTAGACTGGGAAGAAAATATCTGAGAGCTGTCCATATAGTTACATTACATTACATTACATTACAGGCATTTGGCAGACGCTCTTATCCAGAGCGCCGTACAACAAAGTGTATAACCATAACCAGGAACAAGTATGATGAAACCCCTAGAGAGAAGTACCGGTCCAAGTACAGGGAACAACCGCATAGTTCAACTTGGACCCTGATGGTTAAACTGATTAACACTAACAACGAGAACAGCAACAACGCAATCTATGGAAAAATAAAAATAAATAAAAATAGAAGTAGTCGTTAAGACAGTTGATGCGCCTAAGTTACCTATGAAATAGCTGCCTAGTTACAACCCTAAGTTTAGTCATTTACAGGGGGGAAGGGAGGGATGGGGAGAGGTGCAGCCTGAAGAGGTGGGTCTTCAGTCGTCGTTTGAAATGGGTCACAGTCTCAGCTGTTCTGACCTCCACAGGGAGGTCATTCCACCATCGTGGGGCCAGAACAGACAGGAGACGTGTTCTGGAAGTGCAGGTGCGAAGAGGGGGAGGTGCTAGGCGTCCTGAGGTAGCAGAACGGAGGGATCTGGCTGGCATGTAGGGTTTGAATATCTTGTGGAGGTATGCTGGGGCTGATCCCTTGACTGCCTGGTATGCTAGGACCAATGTTTTAAATTTGATGCGAGCTATAACAGGCAGCCAGTGGAGGGTAGTGAGCAGGGGAGTTACGTGGGAGTGTCTGGGGAGGTTGAAGACCAGACGAGCCGCAGCATTCTGAATGAGCTGCAGGGGTCTGGTGGCAGATGCCGGTAGTCCAGCCAGAAGAGAGTTGCAGTAGTCCAGGCGGGATAGAACCATTGCTTGGACCAGGAGCTGGGTTGAGTAGGTGGTGAGAAAGGGGCGGATTCTGCGGATGTTGTATAGGAAAAATCTGCATGCCCGGCTTACTGCTGCGATGTTCGTGGAGAGGGACAGCCTGTTGTCCTTCACCACTCCGAGATTCTTGGTGCAGGGTGATGATGTCACTAAGGTGTCCCCTAAGGAAATGGAAAAGTCGAGGAGGGGAGAGGATAGAGCAGGAATAAAGATTAGCTCCGTCTTTCCCGGGTTGAGCTTCAGGTGGTGATTGTCCATCCAGCTCTGAATGTCCCTCAGGCAAGCGGAGATGCGGGCAGGGACCTGTGTGTCCGATGGGGAGAAGGAGAGAAAGAGTTGCGTGTCGTCGGCATAGGAGTGATAGGAAAGCCATGGGCAGATATTACAGGGCCAAGGGATCTGGTGTACATGGAGAAGAGAAGGGGACCAAGGACTGAGCCCTGGGGAACTCCGGTGGTGAGGGGACGGGGTGGTGATACCTTACCCGCCCAGGCAACCTGGAAGGAGCGGTCAGAGAGGTAGGACTCAATCCAGTCAAGGACTGTGCCGCGGATCCCTGTTGCTGCCAGGGAGGACAGGAGGGTAGAGTGGTCCACAGTGTCAAATGCAGCGGAGAGGTCTAGAAGAATCAGGACAGAGGAGAGGGAGGCTGCTCGTGCGGCATGGAGTGACTCACTGACCGAGAGGAGTGCAGTCTCAGTCGAGTGGCCAGGCCTGAAGCCAGACTGGTGGGGATCAAGCAGGTTGTTCTCAGAGAAGAAAGCAGAGAGCTGGTTAGATGCAGCACGTTCAAGTGTTTTGGATAGGAAAGGGAGGAGAGATACCGGGCGGTAGTTCTGAATGACTGAAGGATCTAGTGTGGGTTTCTTCAGCAGCGGGGTGATGTGGGCCTTCTTGAAGGATGAGGGGAAACATCCAGAAGATAGGGAGGAGTTCACAAGGGAGGCGACAAAAGGGAGGATGTCTGGTGTGATTGCTTGAAGGAGAGATGAGGGGATAGGGTCGAGGGCGCAGGTGGTAGGGCGGTGAGTGAGCAGAAGCTGGGAGACTTCAGTGTCTGAGAGGAGAGAAAATGTGGAGAAACGGGGCGGAGGACGCAGAGGGGGCGGAGGACGCAGAGGGGGCAAAGGAGCTGCGGATGTCTGCAATCTTTTCGTCAAAGAATGCTGCAAAGTCATCTGCAGTGAAGGAAGACTGGGGTGGAGGAGGTGGCACACTGAGGAGAGAAGAGAAAATAGAGAAAAGTTGACGAGGGTTAGAAATGGAGTTATGAATTTTGGTTTGGTAGAATTTTGCCTTAGCGGCAGTGACAGCCCCCCCCCATTACAGGGTATGGGGGCACTGCATGGTAATTATCCTGACAGTAAATAAGGGGCATTGTACTACTGGTGTGCCCTAATGATTGAATCTATCATTCCTGTATGTGTTGCATACTCCTCCTGCAAGGGTTGACAGAGATGGTCCTTCTAAGGACTGTTTTATACTTCTGTGTAGTCTGCATAGTTTGCATGATTTGCATTGTGTGCAACATTTGCAAACGGGCAGAGCATTTATATGGCATGTTGTACAGGTACAGGTTGTGATTTTCCACCCACTTACAGATACCTTCAATTCCATATCTTTCATCTCCTTTAATAAACTTTTATCACATCCATACTGTATGCTGTGGGAACGAGGCACAGACGAGGCAGACAGTGCTGGCAACATGCCTGTAGAGGACTTTTATTGTTTATAACAAGAGAAATCACCGCGCTCATCCGTTTTAATTTGTTTGGTGCGTAGAAACCAAAGAA
>NC_057948.1:3654194-3715209 GCF_018555375.3 Anguilla rostrata
TTTAACAGAAAGTGATTCAGCTATTTGTGTTAAACTGACTCAGAGTCTTTAAATAAAAGATTAAAAGCAAAACACAGTCTGATGCTCCAGAATTCGGGAGGTTTGAGGGTAATTCTAACCCAAATCATTCATTGGAACCCATTTTTGGGAAAATAGTAGCATCGGCAAATCATTCCACAATCGATATCTGAATAAAGAAGGAAAGGAAAGAAAAACAATTGATTGTTTTCTCTAGCTAATGAAGGAAGACAAAAGTAATATTACCATCAGAGCTCGACAAAGCAACGATTGTGTTTCTATTTTGAAAGTGCGTATATCAGCATCATTCCACATCAAATTTAGCGGCATCAAGTTCCCTAGCGACGGTAAAAAATTTGACGCATTTTTTCTGTTAGTGAATGCCTAAAAGCAACGCAATCAGCTAAGTTAAACACTTCCCACCACCATTTTTTCACTTGATTTTATATATGATGTAAGATAGTTCTGTTGTATAACGATAATAACTCAATATATACACACACCGTGACTGAATAAATAAAAACTAACGTTAACTGCCGGTGACAGGTTATTAAAAACATGTTTAGTAGGGCTGCATCAGCGCCTTCTAACTCGGTCCTGGATTTTTTAGCATTTTGGCATTGAAAAAATCTGAGATGCGTTTATGCGCCATGCAGGCTACTTCGTCCGCTTAGCCAACTCATGCGTCATGACGCAAGCGTTTACAATTGTAACAACTTCCGTACTGACGCCGCCGTGAACCCCGTAGCAAGATCGCCATGCCTGTGATCACTAAAAACTAACAAACACATTTAAAAAAAATCTATTTTCTTCCCCAAAGCAAAATATATATATATATACTTTAAAAAATGACTAACACTTTTTTTTTTTTGCAGACAGGAGGCGCTCCTCCTGCCTGCAGCTAGTAGGTGCTGCAGCACCCCCTTTCCCGCGCCCTGAATCCTCGCCTTCCGAAGAGACTGGAGCGTAAAACCAGTGCCTTGGACCGCTTGGCCACGCTACCTGAATAGTTAGGAAGCACTTGGAAAAGAAAATATGTGATTTCTGACAAAACTTTGTCTTCTTTTCAACTTTCATGGGCACGTGATTTTTGGTTTCCATCATGTAATAATTGCCGGAAGGATAATGTCGTACAGCGAGGACTTGGGGAAAGTCACTTTGAACATGAAGGTTTGATTCCTTCTGCTGAAAAATGCCATACCAGTAGAACTGATTGCAACAGACTCTCACGGTCTCAACATGACGTTTTGTCACCAACACGACGTCCTTTGTGTGCTGGCAGTCATGGAGAGGACACACACTGGTGTGGGTTCGTCTGGGAGTTGAACCCAGGACTTCTCGCACCTAAAGCGAGAATCATTCCCCTAGACCAACGAGCCACAAGTTGCCACTTCAGCCCTCTCCAAACTCTGAAGAGGCCTGAAGTGGTGCTCTATGCATTGACTAAAATATTTAGTGACAGCTCAAGTAGGACCATAGGAGCACGTTGTTAAACGCTATTGGTTGTATAGTGGTCCACAATATTTCCGAACAAAACAATTTATCTGGTTTTGATTCCTGGAACTTTGTATGTTCTGTTTGTCCAAATACTGCACCATTCACACACTTTTGTAGAATTCATCCATTTATGTATGCAAATGTGTACCTAAAATAAATGGTTTCTGGCAGGATTATATGTCCTTACTCTATACTTAATACCTAAACCTTTTTAATACAATCAATGGTCCATTTACAATGCATTGCAGTCTCGAAGATGTTGTCCACAGGTGCTTGGAGAGGATTCCCTGGGCCTACTGCAGGTCACACATTTTGTGTTAATTCTTGAAAACCACAACATCAATTTAGCATAAAGATGGCCTGCAAGTAAATGAAAAAAAAAATTGCCATGCACAAGTCAGGGAATGGAAGCCAGCTGAAGTTCTTGATGTGCAGCCATGCCTGCAACTACACGGCCAATGCTTTCTTTCGGAAGGTATTCCTTCACACCAGTTTTATTGGTTTTCATTCTGAATTACGTCACGCTATGAGATCACAGTACTCGAACCCTGAAAAACATGCAGACGATTCAATTGGAGAAAGGTGAGGTTTCATGCCTTGCATTTTCATTTGTTCCTTCATAAGAACATGGCAGCGGAGGGATTCGAACCCTCGCCTCCGAAGAGACTGGAGCCTAAATCCAGCGCCTTGGACCGCTCGGCCACGCTACCTACAGGTCAAAGTTTCCCACGTGTGTGTCATGTCACACCAGAATGTTCTAAGGCTGTTTGAGCACACAGCCATGCGCTCAGGGTCCTGCACAGGAACCTTCCTCCAGACTGTGTGCTGGAGTATCACAGGGCAAGAGCAGTGGCCAGGAGAGTCATCGAGGCACCAAACAGGAAGTGCTGGAGAGAGTACTGCTCTCGGATAGGCCAGGGCACACAGGCTGGGGAGGTGTGGCGTATGATTGGGAAAATGACAGGGCCACTAAAATCCCAGTTTTTGTGGATGGAGATTGTGTTGCCAGGTCTGGGAAAGAGAAGGCAGAGGTACTAAGAAGCCCACAGCTTGGCAAATTGGGGGGAGGACAGACTGAATCACTGACGAGCTGTTCTGAGCCAGTGGGGGAATGTATGTGAGAAGCGGACGGAGTTTGATAGCATTTCATAACAACATAGGGTCTGGTGGGGGTGGGGGGTTGGGCTGGCGTGGTGGTGTCCGCTGTTCCTCCCTGGTTATTCCCACTGCCTGTGGTTGGCATGGGACTGCTAGAATATGTGCATAAGGTTGGGGAATCTATTAAAAAAATATTTTTTATTAGTTTCTGCCAGTTTATACAGATGGATCTAAGGAACAGTGAATGGTCACAGTGGGCCTGTTGTGGTGGTTCAGGAGTTTGGTGTGCGCCTGTCCTGGAGGATATATGATATCTCATAACGTTTTCAACATACAAAAATGGTTACTCAAAAGTATTGATATCAAAATGATGCCAAGTTACGGTACTACAAACAATATAGGCTATCTTGCCTCACCGAAATTACATAAGATGTATTTCAAAGCAATGCTACCCAATATTTCCTCAATTCTTTCAAGTCACTTGGCCCTGTGTTTTGTAATCTTACCATTTTACAATGTCATGCAAACTTTGTGTCAGATCAGAGTCAAATATTTCGAATTACCTCATGGAACACATTGAAATTCATGTACAAAACTGCTGCTGAGTAACTACAGGAAGCATATTTCTCTAGAAAACATATTTATACTTGCTTCTGAACTGAATTTGAGTACATGTACAAGTTATTGTATATTTGCTACGTACAAGAAATACTGCATGTAAAATACATATTGTACATACATACATAGAGAACTTCTTTATTCCCATGGGGACATTTCCCTCGCAGCATGTTACATTGGGATGGCAGGTATGCAATCCCGCCAAGTTACGCCTTGGCGGGGGCATGCCCCATACCTATACAGCACCGAGAGTTTGGCACTTTTCAGGGTTCCCCACAGAAATAACCACAACAGCCACAGACACTCAGCCCTTAAAAACATTACATTCTGTACATTCTGACCCCATTTCAACAAACAGAATTCATAAACAACTTCACATGTCCACACAATAAAGCTCCAAACTAAGGGGATTTTGCGTTTTCTCCTTCTTCTTCTTCTTCTTCTTCTTCTCTTTCTTCTTCTTCTTCTTCTTCTTCTCATTCTTATTTTTCCTGCCGCCTATCCCACTAACAACATGTCTCCCCATTGGACATTTCACTGACACCAGCCAAATCTTCACCTACACGACCCAATCAAAAACGCGCATACACACGCAAAATACCCATACCTTTTTACTCTGAAACATTTCCAGTTTAAACAGCTAGTCTGCCTGTGGCCTAGTGGGCAAGGTTACAGTCTTGAGACGACGGAGTCGTAGGTTCAAGCCCAGCTAGGAACGTGTTTCTTTAACCTGCTTCGACCCTCACTAATAATTGTCTACTACTTATCAATTATTGCTTTTGCACCATATCTACCCGCCGTTCACCATTCTCAGTTATTAACTGGCTACAATATTGCTAAGCCATATGGATTCAACGGGAGCTCTTCTGTGCTTACTGGCCTGTGTTCTTCTTTAAAACCACCGGCAGGTTTGCTAATGACATGTCACGCATTGCATAGCTATGGCATGGTGCTGCACTAACGAAGTCACAGACTGGTAAACCTCCGGTTTAAGGCTTGAATCCCGACTCGCCCTCAGGCAGATCATTTCCTCTTTTACACTAACGTTTTCTTACGGTTATATTTGCTTTACCAAAACTCACTCACGGCCACCCATATGCATTTCATGACGGCAAATGTATTCCTTTTATTAAAAAGTTACACCAGTTCACCGCTGTGCCATTTCTACTAACTATATTTCTTCACTTGGCTACCGTACAAAACCTTATCAGCAAACGCCACGTTTCTACATTCATGTTACCTCGCCCTGTTCTCTATCTAGCTACATAGGCTACAAACAATTACTACGTATGTATGTTTTGCAACTCCGCAATCTAAGCAGCTAGTCCACCTGTGGCCTAGTGGGCAAGGTTACAGTCTTGGGAACACGGGGTCGTACGTTCAAGCCCAGCTAGGAACACATTTCTTTAACTTGCTTCGACCCTCACTAATAATTGTCTACTACTTATCAATTATTGCTTTTGCACCATATCTACCCGCCGTTCACCGTTCAGTTATTAACCGGCAACAATATTGCTAAGACATATGCATTATGACTTACCGTCTGTACGTTCAGTTATTAACCGGCTACAATATTGCTAATCCATATGGATTCAACGGGAGCTCTTCTGTGCTTACTGGCTTGTGTTCTTCTTTAAAACCACCGGCAGGTTTGCTAATGATATTTCACGCATTGCATAGCTATGACATGGTGCTGCACTAACGAAGTCACAGACTGGTAAACCTCCGGTTTAAGGCTTGAATCCCGACTCGCCCTCAGGCAGATCATTTCCTCTTTTACACTAACATTTTCTTACGCTTATATTTGCTTTACCAAAACTCACTCACGGCCACCCATATGCATTTCATGACGCAAATGTATTCCTTTTATTAAAAAGTTACACCAGTTCACCGCTGTGCCATTTCTACTAACTATATTTCTTCACTTGGCTACCGTACAAAACCTTCATATCAGCAAACGCCACGTTTCTACATTCATGTTACCTCGCCCTGTTCTCTATCTAGCCACAGGCTACAAACAATTACTACGTATATACGTTCTGCAACTCCGCTTTAAAACATTACATTTAAAATCATGATTCACTCATAAGTATAACTACTAGCACTGAACATGAGAAAAACACATTCGTGCAATAGATTGCACATGTTATTTAACCCTCCACTTAAAGAACTAACGTTAAATACAGACTGTTATATACCGTTTGATAAGGAAACTAAGCTTGCTCATGGTCACTTCATTTACTTCGCACTATAGTCTGTGATCATGTCAACCTTCACCTACATGCCCATTCTGCTAAAAAACATATTGTTTCAACTACGCAATTTCATCATTTCGCCTAATTTATCTCACACTTGTTATTTTCTCATATGCAAAGCCTGCTGGGACATATGCGTCTGCTCCTATTCTCCACTATCAATTTTTCCGGTTCTACCTTAACAAAACAGCAAAGAGGATTCCTACCTGCAGATAAGCCTATCAAAATGCCTTATAAACCTTACAAACACTAAAAGTGCATCTTCACGAAATAACAGACAACGGAGCAGGACAGAAGGGTACACAAGTTGCGACCTAGGCAGCTCTAATTCTACGGGCTTGCTGATTCTTTTGTCAATCAAGGCTCGTTGGATGCCCGTCAAATCCGTGAGTAGCCTACATAGCTACACTGGCCATATTTCACCTTTTCTGATGCGTTTACAATTACGCCACCGCACTATTTGTCACAGCCACTGCTTTACATATATAGCAAACCGAAACTGCTAAACATACACGCTCATCAGACTGTACAAATTCACACAATGATAGCCATAATCCACAACTGTTTCTTACAGGGTCACTTTGCATTTCTCACTCTCGTAATAAAACGCTTTGCAAAAAGAAATGATATCTCATAAAAAAACACGTTTTCAACGTACAAAAATGCCAAGTTCCTCAAAAGTATTGATATCAAAATGACGCCAAGTTACGGTACTACAAACAATATAGGCTATCTTGCCTCACCGAAATTTAATAACATGTATTCCAAAGCAATGCTACCCAATATTTCCTCAATTCTTTCAAGTCACTTGGCCCTGTGTTTTGTAATCTTACCATATTACCATATGTCATGCAAACGTTGTGTCAGATCAAAGTGTCAAATATTTCGTATTGCCTCATGGAACACATTGAAATTCATGTAGAAAACTGCTGGTCAGTCACTACAGGAAGCATATTTCTCCAGAAAACATATGTTTATACTTGCTTCTGAACTGAATTTGACTAAATGTACAAGTGATTGTATATTTGCTACGTACAATAAATACATGTAAAATACATATTGTACATACATACATAGAGAACTTATTTATCGCCATGGGGACATTTGCCTCGCAGCATGTTACATTCACATTTACGAACAGACATTTATACCAAGAAACATACAATCATTCACGCAACAGAAAGGCTGACCACCAAAATACATACATACCAATACAAATTGGACATATAGATGCCTATTCAATCAATCATGACTGTGAGAAAACTGTGTTTGGCCTGTCCATGTACTGCATGCTTATATACACATAGGGCCAAGTGACTTGAAAGAATTGAGGAAATATTGGGTAGCATTGCTTTGGAATACATGTTATTAAATTTCGGTGAGGCAAGATAGCCTATATTGTTTGTAGTACCGTAACTTGGCGTCATTTTGATATCAATACTTTTGAGGAACTTGGCATTTTTGTACGTTGAAAACGTGTTTTTTTATGAGATTCACATTTACGAACACAAACTTATACCAAGAAACATACTATCATTCACGCAACAGAAAGGCTGGGCAGCGAAATACATACATACCAATACAAATTGGACATATACACACCTATTCAATCAATCTTGACTGTGAGAGAGCCATCCACACATATGTTTGGCCTGTCCATGTAGTGCATGCTTATACACACAGGGCCAAGTGACTTGAAAGAATTGAGGAAATATTGGGTAGCATTGCTTTGAAATACATCTTATATAATTTCGGTGAGGCAAGATAGCCTATATTGTTTGTAGTACCGTAACTTGGCGTCATTTTGATATCAATACTTTTGAGTAACTTGGCATTTTTGTACGTTGAAAACGTGTTTTTTATGAGATCTAATATACAGTGAGCGCCATAATGTTTGGGACAAAGACATTTTTTTATTGATTTGGCTCAGTCCTCCACAATTTTAGGTTTCTAGTCAAACAATTTTCATGTGGTTGAAATGAATATTCTCCGCTTTTATTTTGGTTTCATCATGTAGAAATGATATTTAATAAATGGTCTCCCCATTTCAAAATGGACATAATGTTTGGGACAAATGGCTTCACAGGTGTTTATGATTATTCAGGTTTGTTCAAATGCTTTCTTACTGCAGGAACAAGAGAGCTTTCAGTATCTATATTTGATTCTAGCTTTTGATTGCCTTTGGAGTGTGTTATCAACATTTGTCAACATGAGGACCAGAGTTGTGCCTGTGAAAGTCGAGGAAGCCATTATGAGGCTGAGAAATCAGAAAAGAACAGTCAGAGTCATCAGGCAAACCTGAGGCTCACCAAAATAACCATTAGGAACATTATTAAAAAGAAAGATAGCGCTGGTGAGCTCGGAAATCACAAAGAGCCCTCGACCACAGTGGGGAAAACTACACTGACCATCTCCGTCCAGCTTCTTTCTTCTCTGTTTTGTTTCCACCTACTGTATGTGCAAACATTGCGGTGCGGCAGAGCTGGACTTCTGGATCAGTTTGAGCCTCTTTGTGTCCCTGGAGTAGAGGCTCCCAGCACCAGCACACACAGGTATAGAACAGGACACCGGCCACAATGATTTGGTAGAACATGGCCAGCATCCTGCTACACACACCGAAGGAGCGTAGCCTCCCCAGAAAGAAAAGCCTTCAGTCTAATAGGGCCTCCAAAGACACAAACCATCTATCCATGTGATCAGGTCAACAATGTGTGTGTGTGTGCTTGCGTGTGTGTGTGCGTGTGTGTGTGAGTGTGTGTGCGTGTGTGTGCGTTGCTGGGGCCTGGCAGGCTGTGTGTTAATGTACTCTGAGGCTGTGTGCATCAGTGTGCTGTGTGTGTGCTCTGTATACAATAACAATAAGCATCTTCAGTGTGTCTACCAGTGCATTTCTTTGAAATTGCACCTCCATCCTCATGCTAAATGGAATTTAATAAAACCATTATTTACCGTGGAAGGAGCTGGAAATGGACAGATGTATCAGAGTATTTTTTTGACGACTATCAGATCTGTGAGTTTGTTGGAATACTGTAAACACAAAGCAGATGCATTCAAGGCAGAAGTTGACAGGTTCTCAAGAGTTCACTGAACTGAAATTAAATTACAATGTAAAAATAAGAGAAAAATTACAAAACCATCAATGTCGTGCCTCACGCACTATTCTCTCCAAAAAAAATCTATGGCAAGTGATGTCAGAGTGATCATGCTGGCTTTTTAATATGATTGGACAGTACTATTCTTTAGAAGTATGTGGTCACAGTGTAACATGGACGGAGTGTGGCACAGTGGGTAAGGAACTGCGCTTGTAACCGAAAGGTCGCAGGTTCGATTCCCGGGTAAGGACACTGCCGTTGTACCCTTGAGCAAGGTACTTAACCTGCATTATAAATGGATACAATGTAAAGTGCTATGTAAAAAGTTGTGTAAGTCGCTCTGGATAAGAGCGTCTGCTAAATGCCTGTAATGTAATGTAACATTGATCAATGAAAGGACACTGATTGACTATGTATAATCCCATCAGTATACATACTGTTCTTGATTGTTAAAACATCATCTGGATCATTTGTGAAACATAGTACTTTACAGCCATATCTCCTGCAATGCTTAAAACATGAAAACAACTGTGGAGTTTGCTTATGACCACACCACCCTGAAAACCCCGATCTAGTCTGAGCTCGTCTGATCTCAGAAGCTAAGCAGGGTCGGGCCTGGTTAGTACTTGGATGGGAGGCCGTCTGGGAATACCAGGTGCAGTAAGCTCCCCACCTGGATGCTAGGGCGCATGCTCGTGCAGCGAGCGGCAGCAAGTCACGCCTGGCTTTGTGTTTGTTTGCTTATTTCTACACACTGAATGCAATATCCCGAGAGATCAATGCGTGAGAAGCAAGGTGTTGACTTCTTACGCTGTCCTGTTGCTATGTTTTAATGCATAACAAAAGCATGGAGTTGACAGCTTTGTTTTTACTGTGGACAGCATTCCACCTCATGGAAACTCTGAATGAGTTCCCAACCCAAAGCACATCCAATACAGCAGGGAGTTTCTCCTGCAGTGGAGTAACCTTCGGGTCAACAACCCTCCCTCGGATCTAATCTTCCCCAATCTCAATTGTTTTGCTGATCAATCAAGTGGAAAAGGGGAATTTACCGGCGAGTTACCCCGCAAGACAAGGAAGCGAGGTAAGCGGGGTGGCGTACGCCAAAGACTGAGAAAGCAATCTCTCTCCCGTATTCCCCTGCCTTCCATCATTCTATCAAACGCACAGCCTCCCCGTAATACAACTGACGAGTTGCAAGCCCATGTACGATTTTAGCATGAATTCAGAGACGCGTGTTCACTGGCGATTACAGAGACATGGCTTTCGGACAGAGATTTGGACACTGAAGTGGGCATTGACGGGTTTGGTGCGCTCGTGCGCCTCGACCGCGATGCCAGTGTGACTGGCATGTCGCGAGGTAGAGGGGTCTGCCTATACGGGAATCAAAGATCAAAAATGTTCTTGTGAGAGAAAGACTGTGCACTAAAGATGCTGAACTGTTGTCCGTGTCTCTGCGCCCCCCCCCCCCATATTTGCCCCGCGAGTTTACCCAAATATTTGTCACGGTTGTATACATCCACCCAAAAGCAAACGTGGATAAAGTGGAGTCTATGCTGCAAGTAACCCAAAGACTGCAATCTATATCTCCCAACGCTCCAATTTTAGTCCTTGGCGATTTTAATCACTGTTCTTTGAAAAAGACTTTGAGAGACTTTCACCAATACGTTACATGCCTGAACAGACACAGCAAGACGCTGGACCTGTGTTACTGTTCTGTTAAAGGAGCGTACAAAGCTCTCCCCCTTCCCCCGCTGGGTGGGGCTGCGTCCAGCTCATCCCATCGTATCGCACTGCCCTGAGGAGGGGAAAAACCCTCATCAAACGGACTAAGAACTGGACTGATGATTTCATCCTGAGCCTACAGGGCTGTTATGACTGTACAGACTGGGGTATGTTCAAGGAGTCCTGTTCTGACATTGATGATCTTACTGATGTTGTCAGCTGTTACGTTTCCTACTGTGTGGACAAGGTAATCCCTGATAAGTTTCTGAAGGTGTACCCAAAGAGTAAGCCATGGGTGACAAAATCACTTAAGGTGTTGTTGAATAGAAAGAGGCGTGCATTTCGGGAGGGCAACCTCTCAGAATTGAACAGGTTGAAAAGTGAAGTGAAATTTGAAATAAGGAGAGCAAAGCAAAAAAATAGAGAGGGAACAACAATTTAGGTTCTTCCTGGGACGGTATGAAAACTATTGTTGGCACAAGGAGCAAAAGGAACTCGAAGGTTGTACTGGAGGGTTTCAGATGCGACAAACAGCTTGCACAAGAGTTCAATAAGTATTACCTGAGGTTTGACACCTCCAATTTCAGGAATGTCATTCTAGAGCAGAAAACCAACCTACCTGCCAGTGGTCCCACCCCTTTTGATGAACGTGCTGTGGTCAATACGTTTAAACACTCCAGAGCTAGGAAGGGCCCCGGGCCTGACAGTATAGGCAGCCGCCTGCTCATCTCCCGTGCAGAGCAACTAGGTCCCATTTTTCATTACATTTTCCAGCTGTCCCTCAATAAACAGAGAGTGCTGAAAATTTGGAAACAGTATACAGTTATCCCAGTGGCCCAACACAATCACCCCAAAGTACTAAATGACTTCAGGCCAGTTGCCCTGACCTCCTTAGTCATGAAGTGTTTTGAAAAACTGCTGAAAAAAGAGCTCCTTACAGAAACAGAGAATCTTCTTGACCCGCTACAGTTTGCCTATAGGGCTAAGCGAGGGGTTGAAGATGCTACTGCCACTCTGCTAAACCTGCTATTCAAACACCTTGAAGGTAGTAAAACACATGCTAGGATTTTATTTGTTGATTTTTCATTCACTTTTAATACAATTCAACCCCACATTTTAGTAGTAAAAACTTTGACCTTGATTTTAACAGAACTCAGAGAGTAAGGGTGAATGGTTGCTTGGCTGAGAAGATGTCATCATCCACGGGGTCTCCTCAGGGGTGTGTCCTTTCCCCACTCCTCTACATTCTTTATACTGATGATTGCCACAGCCAGCGTGACAACAGACACATTTTAACATTTGCAGATGACTCTGCTATTGTCAGTCTCCTCCACGCCGATGAAAATGATCATGGTCCTGCCGTAGATGATTTCGTACACTGGTGTGATGGGGCATTCCTGCAACTAAATGTGGCAAAGACGAAGGACATGCTCATTGATTTTAGGTGCAAGCCCTCTGCTCCTCAGAGCACTACCATCAAGGGGCAGGTGGTAGAACTTGTAGAAACATACAAGTACCTTGGCAGCTTGGTTGACAGTAAGTTGAATTTTAACTCCAACACAGAGATGCTTTGCAAAAAGGGCTCAGCAACGACTGTTCTGCCTTCGTGAGATCCTCATGACCCTTTTGTACAAATCCTACATTGAGTCTGTAGTAACATTTTCTGTAATCTGTTGGTATGGCGATCTTAGTGTCAAGGCCAAAACTGCTCTTTCCAAAATAGTGAAAGTCAGCAGTAAAATCCTGGGTGTCCAGTAAAGTAACCTCACTGACCTGTATAACAGACAGGTAGTGCGGAAGGCTAAATCCATCCTATCAGTCAGCTGTGAGGCTCATCCATGCACCTCAGTGTGGTGCCTTAACCGAATGAGCCATCCAGCGGCCTCAAGCCTACTTTCAATAAAATTACAACTTATCAGCATCCATAAGAAATGCTAACTACCGTACAATGTGCCAAATAATCAAAGCAGGCACACGAGCTAGACAGGAAAACATAGGTCAGGTGACATTTTCCCACTGTAACAGACTTTAATACAACATGCACCAGGGAAATACCCACTGCACAGCATGCAGAGGCATTCTCCAAAGACTCACTAAGTTGTCTCAGTCTCGATAGTAGTTTCTAAGCATCACACCTCATAAGGTCACATCTCACAAGCATGAAGTCTCTGTCTGTGGTCACACACGTTTGTTACCTCAGTAATTAGGCCTCACAGCACACAGCACAACAGCACAGTATAGCACCTGGAACGGGGGTGGTATATCCTCATTGTGGGTGCCAGAGCTTTTTGGGTCCTCTTAGGAGTGCACTCGGGACGGCCCTGAGCTGCATTCCATCCTCCCCGTAGCTCTCCATTGCTGTTCTCCCTCATCACCATGGTAACAGGGAATGTGGAGACTGGGACAAGGCCACAGGCCTAGGCAGAAGTGGCTTGGAGTGCATACAGAAATACAGAAACATACACTTCCCTTAAGCTGCCAAGCAGCTGTACACTGCAGAACACAGTCTGAAGTACATTAATCACTGCAGGTTTCCCACTGAATCTACAGGAACTGAGGCAGAGCAGTGAAAGAATGGGCAGTGATTCATTATGTGCGCTCATATAGACATGAAAACTGTTTCTCTGATCTATCAAACATTTAATTATTTGCTAAACATTTTAGTTTACTGTCACATCTACTGCAATTATTAAGACATGAGAACACCTGTGGAGTTCTAGAAAAGACTGTTGTAAAAATAATATTGTAGTTTCTCTAAAAAGCCACTAGATGGTAGTGGAAGTTCAGTTTCACACTAAACTGTTGTCTCGTGGGTGCTTCCTGGTTTGAAGCGTTATCTCATGTTTGGGCTGTGGCAAACATAATAGAATCTGCATAACAAGTAAGCAATAATCATTTTTCAGAGTTCTGAGAGCTAGCCTAATAGCTTGTCACTAGATGGATTACAGGAGCTTTCTCTGGTCAGAGTGTCACAGGCATCGGTATGAAGTTTGGCTTTTTGAGCCTTACTGCTGAAGAGTTCAATAAAATTGTCATTATTGCAGACATCATAAATGGTTGCATGTTTTCACTAGTGAGCAAGGACATAGACACTGATGTTTCTTATTCTGAAGGGACCCTTTATGCTGCCTCCAATTATAGATTCAGTGTTGGCTTTTTAACGTCTGCAGACAGAATTGTGTAATTCTTTCTTTATTAGGAGTATATGGTCACAATGACCACAATATACATTATTGAAATCAGATTTCTGTGATCAGATTCAGATACAAGAAATCTTAGACAAATAAAATGGTCTATAAATACACCCCCCTCCCTTGTCACAAAGATTTAAGGGCCACTGAATCATAAATGGCTTCTCCTACTATATTTCTCATTGAATCTGATCATAAGATCTGATTTCATAAGTGTAACTCTGTCCACTGTAACATCAAATAATAGCCACAGATACACTATGTACAATCATGCAGTTACAGGCCAAATATAAATTATTTTGGTTACAATTCACTGATACCATGTCAGTTGATGAGATTTTGTGCTTGGTCATGATATTTAATTATAACTGGCTATATTTTAAAGGCCTTTTTTGACTAATCGTTGTTCATAATTATGTTGATGTATTTATCAAGTTGGAAACTCAGTTGATTATCCATTGAGTAAACACTTTATTACAAATACACTGCAGTTGTTTGCACTGAATCAAAATTTCCTCTTTTAATTCTGGCAATGACCTGTCATATAAAACTTCTAGACACAGCTCAGAAAGTTCTATAAAATCTGTCAGGCATCAATACAAGGACATGTTAGTGACTCGAAGAGAAAGAATAATTAATCCTCTGCATTTGATTCATTCTAACTAATTTTAGTGGGCAGCCACTGGCCTTGGCCAGTGGCAATGACAGGAGTTTACTGAACCTGATATGCATGTCTTTGGTGTGGGAGGAAACCAGAGGACCCAGAGGAAACCAGCACGAACCAGCACATGCTAACTCCATACAGAGAGGACATGAACCCCCCCCAAGCCTAAGGCAACAGTGGCGAGGAAAAACTCCCTGTGGCAGATGGGAAGAAACCTTGGAAGGAACCAGGCTCAAGGGGGAAACCCATCCTCCTATGGTCGGCTCAGGGTGCCGACTGGTGACCAACATGTCAGTCAGTTTTATAGGGTTCATAATGTGGCTCAGATGATGGATGGGAACGGGTGGCGGTGGTGGGGAGCAGCAGGTGGTGACGGAAGTGAGCAGGGTAGAGGCAATGACGAAAGGGGCTGGACCGCAGTGGTGGGGGAGACCAGACGACAGCACTCTCGAAGATTGGGGCAAGAACCCCACTGGCAGCGTGGGGAAGGAGGTAGAAACAGCAATTAGGGAATTTGCAATAGATAGTGGCAGTGGTATGAATTGGGGGGACCCCACCAGAAATAATATATGGCTGCATAGCTAATAGGACAGGGATGGAGAGCCCATGCAGTCATGAGGGGGGACAACCATACCCACCTATCAAAAGCTAGCCTATGTAAAGTTGGGTCACAGCTGATTGACAGGTGACAGTAAGGAAAGGATTGCCACCCTACAATGCTCTATGACTACAGGCTTCTCCCATCCTGTCTCCAGACTATAACTGATTATAAGCCTGAGCATAGAGGTGCGTTTTTAATCTAGATTTAATTATTGAGACTCCTTTATAAATTTTGGAAGCCTGTTCCACAGTAGTGGGGCTCTGTAGGAGGAAGCTCTACCACCTTTTATGTTTTTGGAAATTCTTGGAACTACCAAGTAGCCTGCGTCTTGAGAACGAAGTGACCTTGTGGGCTTATAAAATAGGAGCAGGTTGGTTATGTACACTGGTGCACGTCCATGCAGGAGGTCAGGAGCAAAAACTTGAAATCAGACCTGCCAACCTCAGGAAAATATTTTGAGTACCACAATAGTCAGTGTAACGCTTAGTTCACATGCTTTTGCACCACCTCGCTTTGCACGCAAACACGCACACACAAGCCTATCTTCGTAATTCTAGTTTTGACTGTTAAAGTGATCAGGCAAAATTGTATAATTTGCCCTGATTCTAAAATATCACTTGCACTGCACTGGCATTTGATAGAGAACTGAAGAGCACGTGAACAAACCACAAGGTCGGCGTGAATTTAAACGAATGAGTTGCACAGCAAATATGCATTAGAATTAGCCTACCTTTTAGGCATTTTTCTACGATGCACCTGTAGATGGAAGCTATGCCTCAAATAATAAGAGACCGCGGCAAATAGTGAAAGCTCAACACGAGAATTAACAAACGACCGCTGACTTTAACGTGGGGATATGGGCCGACATGCACTTTAAATTTAAATCTCCATGCAATTTTTATCGAAATGCCTATGGCTGAGCTGTCCAACTCTCTTCCTGGTGAAAAAGGACTTTTTAGGCTCCTCGAGCCTAATTTGGCATACCTATTTATACTACTCAGCAGCTCAACGAGCTATCTAGCTGTGGAATGCGATATGCGTGGTTATGCTTGGAGTGAAACCTGCAGGACGATCTCCAGGAGCAGGGTTAGACAGCTCTGCGCTAGAGTTCTGTATTTTTGTATTTTCTAAATGTCCTTGTTCGATTTGCAGCCCGGGTTACGCCGTTTGGGCAGGGCAGAGTATCAACCAGTACACCAATCCAGAAACAGCATTTTTATCTTTGTTGAAACATTCTTCATGAAGCTGAAATGAACCCTAGGAGGCATAATCCAAGCTGCAATTCGAACGCATTCAGACATTTGCCCAGCCTCTTATCAGCAAGCGGTCTGCGAGGCGGTGTCTGAAGTGGAACAGCGCTCTGCTAAATTGCGAGATGGGGGCTACCGGGACGAAAGCTACGGCGACACAGAGTGATGGGCGGGTTTAAATATATAAATATATATTTAAATATATCTTGGAGGGAGTAAAGAGACACCAGACTCTCCTCCAAGAAATGCCACGACACCTGTGCATCAGTGTGTAACCAGGTCAGCAGGGGTCTGAGTGTAAAAGCCCAGTTGTAATGTTTAAAGTTTGGGAGAGACAGACCCCCAGCCTGCCTTTCCCACTGCATAGTTAAGAGTTTAATGCATGGACGCTTGTCTCGCCATAAGAATTTGGTCACCTTCGATTGGAGCTTACTACAGAACTGAGGAGGTGGAGGAAGGGGTAGCATTGTGCTAACAAAATATTCTGAGGTAAAATATTCATTTTAATAATGGAGATTTGACTGCAAAGTGAGTTGGGGAGATTAAACCATTTGTCCAGATCAAAGCTGATTTTATTGAGAGTATTACTAAAATTGTGTTTTACTATTGTCTGTATAGAAGGGAATATTTCTATGCCCAAGTATGTAAAATTATTTACTAATGGCATGGGTAGGGAGATGGGGACGTTAGCCATTGCTTGATTCAGCGGTAGTAAAGCAGATTTCTGCCAATTTATTTTAAATCCAGAAAGCTTGCTGTATTGGTTAAAAATGATAAATATGTGTGGGATACAACGGTCGGCTTCACTGATGTATAACAATAGATCATCCGCGTATAATGAAATGTGGTGGTGGGTGCCATTAATGGAAATCGGTGATAGAACAGGTGAGCAACGAATGGTCTGCGCCAGCGGCTCCAACGAAAGCGCAAACAGTAATGGACTCAGTGGGCAGCCCGGTCTCGACCCTCTCGAGATAGAAAATGGAGGGGACCAGATCTTGCTCGTGAGCACCATTGCTGTTGGATTCTTATATAGCACCATTATCATATTGATAAAGGGGGCACCAAAGCCCATCGTCTCAAGCACTGACCATAAATAAGGCCACTCTAGGCAATAAAAAGCCTTCATGGCGTCTAACGACATGACTGCAGCTGGAGAAGTTAGATTTGGGGTGCTGCGTATGACGTGCAGCAGCATCCTTATATTATCTGAAGCCAGTCTAGATTTTATGAAGCCAGTTTGATCGCTGTGCACCAGCTGTATCATGTGACCTTGGAGGCACTGTGCCAAAACTTTGGCATAAATCTTTAAGTCCGCATTTAGAAGTGAAAGGGGTCTATAATTAGCACACTCTGTGGGATCTTTGCCTTTTTTTAGAAGCAGGGATATTAAAGCACAATTGACGTCCCTCAAAAAAGAACCCATCTTAATCGAAAACTGTATCATGTCTGCCAGCAAAGGGTCGAGTACAGGCCAAAAAGCAACGTAAAACTCGGGTGGGATCCCGTCTGGGCCTGGAGATTTACCCTGACGCATGTCCTTCGCCGCCTTCTTGAGTTCATATATTGTAATGGCCGCATTAAGATTTTCAGAATCGCGATCGGATAGACGCTCCATATGAATGTTATTTTAAAAACCTTTATAAGACGGATTGTCAAAGTCAATCCCTGAACTGTACAGATCCTCATAAAAAGATGCAAAGGTCAAGTTGACACTCTTAGGCTCAGTTAAAACAGTACCATCTTTAGACTTAATGTAAATATATCGGCAAAATGTTCACTGAGTGGGTTTGGCCTCATGGCCAACAGGTAACTTGGTCTCATAGAATTAAAATAGTACTGCCTAGTTCTATGCATAAGAAATTTGGAGCGGCGCCTAAGAAAAGAATGAATTTCCTTTTTGACCAGCTCTTTTTGAAGATACACAGAATCGCTGTAGTTATGTTGCAAAGTAGCATCTTAAACAGCATACTTATGTTCCAGTTCTTCCAGTTTAGCTGTGCATTCTTTATTGCGGGCTGACACACACAGAGTGGTATAACGTCTTATAAACCCCTTCACTGCTTCCCATAGAATCCTCGGATCTGAAACTGAGCCCTTGTTGAATTCTAAAAAGACACGGAGATTGGTCTCAAACTGAGATTTGTTAGTTTCCTCGCGCAGCAGCGATGAGTTAAAGCGCCATCTGGGTGCTCTGGATGGAGGAGCCCTTATGGTGACCGCACAGTAAATAGGTTTATGATCAGACCAAGTGACTGGTATATAACAAATACTATGTATATTATGAAATAGGTCTTTAAACACAAAAAGAAAATAAATCCTTGAAAACTATCTATGACTGCCCGAAAAAAAGGAGTAATCTTTTATAGAGGGGTTCATCGAACGGCAAATGCCGATCATACCTGTATGGGACGCCCACTGGCGCAATGCATCAGAAGCAAGATGTTGATCTCTATTCTGTGCCCCACCTGTTCTATCCCTGTTATTATCCCAAACTGCATTAAAATCGGCACCCACCACCATCCGAAAACCTGTGAGGTCCAGGAGAGTTTTGGTTAATAAGCCATGAAAGCCAGCGTCAAACTTATTTGGAGCATAAACAGAAATGAATGCAATGTTTTTTCGGTCCAACCGAATCTTAGCAATGGCCATCCGCCCCTCCTGATCAGCCCAGGAGTCAATAAAATCATTTCAGCTTGCGCTTGCAAACTATCATCAAGCCCCTAGTTTTTGTGGGAGCAGAGGAAGAAGCAATAGGAAGATAGAACTTATTCGCAAAGCGACCAGTATCTTTGCAGTGTAGATGTGATTCCTGAACCATGGCAAAGTCAACATTCTTCCTACGAAAAAATTCTAAAATAGAAGTCCTTTTATGTGGAATATTAAGGCCCCGGGCATTTACTGAAATGAAATTAAGATCAGTCATGTATTGGCTAGTGGAAAATTAAAGGTTCATACCTCAACTGTCAGGATAGGGTGGCCTGGATCCCTAAAATAACAAACCCCACAACAAAAAGAACCTAAACAAAAAATTACAAAAAAAAAACAAAATGAAGAACAGTGAAGAGAAAAAAAGATACTTTTTGACATTCTTGATAAGTCCACAACTGGACAACTAACTTAAATATCCGGCTGCCAAAAAGAGGAAGCACCATCATCAACTATTCGGACAGATACAACAACTGTTAGCTGATGACATCAAATAAACATTATGCAATACCATTTTACAATTAACAGGTGTACATTTGCCAAACTAAATAAATAAATAATAATAATAATAATAATAATAATAATATAATGGTAATACTACTCAAGTAGTACTACTCAACCCAACTCCTGGTCCAAGCAATGGTACTATCCCGCCTGGACTACGCACTCTCTCGCTGGACATAACGCGCTCGTCTGGTCTTCAACCTCCCCAGACACTCCCACGTCACCCCCCTGCTCACTACCCTCCATTGGCTGCCCGTTATGGCTCGCATCAAATTCAAAACATTGGTCCTAGCATACCAGGCAGTCATGGGATCAGCCCCAACATACCTCCTCAAGAACAACCCTACATGCCAGCCAGACCCCTCCGTTCCACTACCTCAGGGTGCCTGGCACCTCCCCCTCTTCGCACCTGCGCTTCCCGATCACGTCTCCTGTCTGCTCTGGCTCCACGATGGTGGAATGTCCTTCCCGTGGAGGTCAGAACAGCTGAGACCCTGACCATCTTCAAACTGAAGACTCAACTCTTCAGGCTGCACCTCTCCCCATCCCTCCCTACCTCCCTGAAGTCTGTAATTGTCTATGTTAGCTTAGGGATGTAGCTAGGTAAGCTGTTTATCTTAGTTGCTTAGTTGCTTGTATTATGATTGTATATTTCTTGACTATTATTATTGATGTATTATGTAGACTTAGTTGCTTGTATTATTTGCTTAGACTGCTTTGTTGCTGCTTTTATTTGTGTTGATCAGACTAACCTACAGGGTCCAAGCTAATATCATTGTCACCACTAACTGTACTCTCTAGGTTTACACACTGTCCGTTGACACTTGTGTCGTCGCTGATAAGACGTCTGTAATGTAATGCCTGTAATGTAATGTAATGTAGTAGTTCCCACAGACATGAATTTAATGAACTTACAACCACATGTGTGCGCAAGGCTTCATATATGTACAGAAGAATGTGTTAGTAATCTTCCAATATAGAAAGACCAGTAGGCAAAATATACTATACTATATACTATAATCTATAAGAAATGTGCTATTATATACTATAAGAAATGCGCCTGCATGTGCGAAAATATTGCACCTGGTCGCATGTGAGTATAAAATGCATATATAATAATATACACACATTTATGCGCACACATGGTGCTTACGCATGTGCCTGTGAACATACACTCACAAGTTAAGGCACTAGCCACTTGTATATCCACATTTACTTTAACAGAGAGACATAAGCATACCTAGTGGGAGGCCAGCTGGCCAGGCAAGACACACAATCATCGGCTGTCTGCTCATATATATATATATATAGTAGCAGGAGCAGAACCTGATGATATGTATGATGATGAAATAAAAAACACAAAACAAGAGAGGTTCCATTGTCATATTCTCTTATTTCAAGGAAAAATGAAAAAGATGATAAACAAAAATGGTCAATATCAGGTAGTATTAACAAGCAATCAGTAGTTCCCACTGGATGGAGGGATAAGGGTGATTTGGTGACCATACAGGCATATTGTTATCGGAGGCAAGAATTTTGAAAGTTTTTAATGCACTCTAGGGCCTTCTTTGTGTTGTCAAAATGGTGTTTAGTCCCATTGGGTACTGTGAAGGACAGCACAGCTGGGTAGGCCAGGGCAAAGGGGATCTGTGCAGCGTGAAGAAGGCGTTTGCAGTCCAAGAAGGAGTAGCGGCGATCCTGTGTGGGTTTGGAAATGTCCTGGTAGAAACTTATTTTATTTCCACTCCAGCGTACATCTCCGCGTTCCCTGGCAAGGCTCCTCACACGTTCCTTTTGTTGGAATCTCAAGAACCGAACCGCAAAGGGTCTCGGAGGACCCCCGGTCTTCACTGGAACCAATGCCCGCTCCAAATCCAGGCCCCCCGGGAAATCATCGCCGAGGATCTCTGGGAGTGTTAGTTTGAGAAAGGCTAGGGCGTCTTTGTCCTCAGAGCACTCTGGAAAGCCATAAATGCAAAGGCTATTCTTTCTTTCCCTGTCCTTGTATTCGACTAGCTTAGCTTTTAGCTTCTCCAGCTCTGACGCTGTAGCAGGAGGGCAGTCACGTCGTTCGCTTTCGGCCACTTCAAGCCACTCTAGCCGGGCCTCAACGTCAGTCACTTGAGTTAGCATGTGGGCTAGCTTCCCTTCGATAGCAGCTACAGCCCTCCGTGTCTCCGATAGTTCCCTCTGAACATTTACAAAATGTCCTTCCTGGTCTGCAAAGTGTCTTTCTTGGTCCCCCGAGAGTTTTTGGATGAGCTCAAAGCTCAGGGCATTAGATGTAGTCTCAGCCGCAGCAGCATCCAGGGTAATGGCCGACGCCGCTTCCGCTTCTGTAGCTTTAGCACGGCTTTGGTCCCCGGTTGTTGCTGGGACGTTGTTGCTGTGTTTTTCCGTGTGTTCCGCATCTCGCTTTTGAGTGAGATGAACGCTGGGTCTGGTAACTTGTGAACAAAGTGGAAAAATCACTGAATTTAACAGTTCATTTCAAGTTAACTGGCGAGGTGCGGGAGCCTCGTATCAAGCGACCATCACCGTCGGCGCCATCTTAAAAACCTGTGGTCAATACGTTTAAACACTCCAGAGCTAGGAAGAGCCACAGGCCTGACAGTATAGGCAGCCGCCTGCTCATCTCCTGTGCAGAGCAACTAGGTCCCATTTTTCATTACATTTTCCAGCTGTCCCTCAATCAACAGAGAGTGCCGAAAATTTGGAAGTACAGTATAGTTATCCCAGTGGCCCAACACAATCACCCCAAAGTACTAAACGACTTCAAGCCAGTTGTCCTGACCTCCTTAGTCATGAAGTGTTTTGAAAAACTGCTGAAAAAAGAGCTCCTTACAGAAACAGAGAATCTTCTTGACCTGCTACAGTTTGCCTATAGGGCTAAGCGAGGGGTAGAAGATGCTACTGTCACTCTGCTAAACCTGTTATTCAAACACCTCAAAGGTAGTAAAACACATGCTTGGATTTTATTTTTTCATCTGCTTTTAATACAATTCAACCCCACATTTTAGTAGTAACAACTTTGACCTTGATTTTAACATAGTGGGCTGAATTCTTGACTTTTTAACTGACAGAACTCAGAGAGTAAGGGTGAATGGTTCCTTGGCTGAAAAGATGTCATCATCCACAGGGTCTCCTCAGGGGTGTGTCCTTTCCCCACTCCTCTACATTCTTTATACTGATGATTGCCACAGCCAGCGTGACAACAGACACATTTTAACATTTGCAGATGACTCTGCTATTGTCAGCCTCCTCCACGCCGATGAAAATGATCATGGTCCTGTCGTAGATGATTTCGTACACTGGTGTGATGGGGCATTCCTGCAACTAAATGTGGCAAAGACGAAGGACATGCTCATTGATTTTAGGTGCAAGCCCTCTGCTCCTCAGAGCACTACCATCAAGGGGCAGGTGGTAGAAGTTGTAGAAACATACAAGTACCTTGGCAGCTTGATTGACAGTAAGTTGAATTTTAACTCCAACACAGAGATGCTTTGCAAAAAGGGCTCAGCAACGACTGTTCTGCCTCCGTAAACTGTCAAAGTTCCATGTTGATAAGACCCTCATGACCCTTTTGTACAAATCCTACATTGAGTCTGTATTAACATTATCTGTAATCTGCTGGTATGGGAATCTTAGTGTCAAGGCCAAAACTGCTCTTTCCAAAATAGTGAAAGTCAGCAGTAAAATCCTGGGTGTCCAGTAAAGGAACCTCACTGACCTGTATAACAGACAGGTAGTGCGGAAGGCTAAATCCATCCTATCAGTCAGCGCCCACCCCCTTCACTCTGAGTTTCAGATCCTACCTTCTGGCTCCCGGTCCAGATCTCCCCCTGTAAAGAGCAATAGATACAGAGACTCATTCATTCCCACCGCCATTTCCCTTCTGAACTCAGGCCAGGGGGGTAGATAGTAGTGATGGTGTTGTTCTTTAATGATGATGATGATGATGATGTTTGTGACAATGTTTCACGATGCTGTCGACCTTTGCTAACTATGTCAATTTTGTTTTGTTGATGATGACATTGTTGGCTACGTTGTTTACATATAGTTGTTGTATTGTTTTATTGTATTTACATACTCATGTTCTATTTATATTGGTGACATGTTTGATATTGTAATTGATGTCCCGAAATTCAGCACTTTATTCATGCATGCAATCTATGATTGGGAAGGTCAACCTGGGACCACTGTTGTTCTCCCCGTGTCTGCACCGTTCAGTGCCCCCCATCTCCTAGTACTTTTATTAACAGGAGCGAGCTCGTCTGAGTGAATGTTTCCCTGTTGTAATTACATGAAACACCCATGTGATCAATAAGAAATAAGAAATGCTAACTACCATACAATGTGCCAAATAATCAAAGCAGGCACATGAGCTAGACAGGAAAACATAGGTCAGATGACATTTTCCCACTGTAACAGACTTTAGTACAATATGCACCAGGGAAATACCCACTGCACAGCATGCAGAGGCATTCTCCAAAGACTCACTAAGTTGTCTCAGTCTTGATAGTAGTTTCTTAGCATCACACCTCATAAGGTCACATCTCACAAGCATGGAGTCTCTGTCTGTGGTCACACACGTTTGTTACCTCAGTAATTAGGCCTCACAGCACACAGCACAACAGCACAATCCCCATTGTGGGTGCCAGAGCTTTTCGGGTCCTCTCAGGAGTGCATTTGGGACGGCCCTGAGCTGCATTCCATCCTCCCCGTAGCTCTCCATTGCTCTTCTCCCTCATCGCCACGGTAACAGGGAATGTGGAGACTGGGGCAAGGCCACAGGCCTAGGCAGAAGTGGCCAGGAGTGCATACAGAAATACAGAAGCATGCACTTCTCTTCACTACCTTAAGCCTCAAAGCAGCTGTACACTGCAGAACACAGTCTGAAGTACATTAATCACTGCAGGTTTCCCACTGAATCTAAAACAGGAACTGAGGCAGAGCAGTGAAAGAATGGGCAGTGATTCATTATGTGCGCTCATATAGACATGAAAGCTGTTTCTCTGATCGATCAAACATTTAATTATTTGCTAAACATTTTAGTTTACAGTCACATCTACTGCAATTATTAAGACATGAGAATACCTGTGGAGTTCTAGAAAAGACTGTTGTAAAAATAATATTGTAGTTCCTCTAAACAGCCACTAGATGGTAGTGGAAGTTCAGTTTCACACTAAACTGTTGTCTCATGGGCGCTTCCTGGTTCGAAGCGTTATCTCATGTTTGGGCTGTGGCAAACATAATAGAATCTGCATAACAAGTAAGCAATAATCATTTTGCAGAGTTCTGAGAGCTAGCCTAATAGCTTGTCACTAGATGGATTACAGGAGCTTTCTCTGGTCATAGTGTCACAGGCATCGGTATGAAGTTTGGCTTTTTGAGCCTTACTGCTGCACTAAGAGTTCAATAAAATTGTCATTATTGCAGACATCATAAATGGTTGCATGTTTTCACTAGTGAGCAAGGACATAGACACTGATGTTTCTTATTCTGAAGGGACCCTTTATGCTGCCTTCAATTATAGATTGTGTTGGCTTTTTAACGTCTGCAGACAGAATTGTGTAATTCTTTCGTTATTAGGAGTATATGGTCACAATGACCACAATATACATTATTGAAATCAGATTTCTGTGATCAGATTCAGATACAAAAAATCTTAGACAAATAAAATGGTCTATAAATACACCCCCCTCCCTTGTCACAAAGAAGCCACTGAATCATAAATGGCTTCTCCTACTATTATTTCTCATTGAATCTGATCATGAGATCTGATTTCATAAGTGTAACTCTGTCCACTGTAACATCAAATAATAGCCACAGATACACTGTACAATCATGCAGTTACAGGCCAAATATAAATTATTTTGGTTACAGCTCACTGATACCATGTCAGCTGATGAGATTTTGTGCTTGGTCATTATATTTAATTATAACTGGCCATATTTTAAAGGCCTTTTTTGACTAATCATTGTTCATAATTATGTTGATGTATTTATCAAATTGGAAACTCAAAGTCAAACGCCGGGCACCCACCGCACGCGTAGCGTAAAGCCGGGCACCCACCGCACGCGTATCGACCGCGAGCGCACTACGCGCGTATTATGCGCGTAACTGAAGCGTAGTTGAAGTACTGTTATTACAACGGCAGCGGGCGACGTCGTCTCCACCAGATGCGAACGTGTCGCGTACCGGCTGCGAAGCTCGCGCGACACAAGCGAACTGAAGCGTAGTTTTTCGCTTCTGTTCTATTTTTTCGGCTTGTCGCGCGTCACGATGGCCTGTTTATTCACAGAAATATGCTCTAAAATGCTAGGTATACATGCTCTGATTTATATTTCATCCTTATATTACTGGGGGTGTGTCCCTAGTTACCTCCCAGATATTTTATAAGCAGCTAAAAAAATACAAGCCTTTCGTTTTTGTATTGTCCTTGCAGAAAAAAAAAAAAAAAAAAAACTGGAACCTGGGGAAAAGGCAAACTTAGTTTCGCTATCTTATTTTGCGGAGGGGTGGGGTAAATTTGAAAATACACCACAGAAAGACGTAGCCTATTGAATGACGTAGAAGTGAATGCACCGAGCAGCGGTTTGTTAGCTCGAGTGTTGGAAGGTAGTTTTTAACCAACCATCGCTCAGCCTATTTGACTTCTCCGATGTCTTCGTTCGCTGTGCTTTCAAAAAGGGCTTGTTAATAAAAATGAGATAATCCACAGAGCTTAAAAAAATCTGATTATTTAGTGGTTTTGCCGATGAAAATGCACCTATTTTATAAATGTTGTAAGCAAGCCTTTATTGCACTTGTACTTCAAAGCTTCCAGTGTTCATGGCGTTGTGGTGTTCATATCCCTTCAAGATTAAACTGTTACGCTATCTTTTTGATGATTAGCTGATTTTACTAAATCTGATCCTATAAATGTTTTGACGTGAATGACAAGACAACACGGGAATTCCTAATGGTTGATTACGGATTATTTATTATTATTATGATCATTACATATTCTTCATGAAATTGGCACGCTTGTTAACCAAGCAAATAAATTAATACAGCTTGAGATTGATTATTATGCAGGCTACGTTGCGATTTAAGCTTATGGTAATTCTTGAAAGCGTTTAGCCTACTTTCTCACGTATTTACATGAGTTAACGAAATATTACCAAATTAACAAACTGAAAAAGGTATCTCGCCAACGTATTCACTTAACCCATAATCAACAGTCGTGAACAAACGTGAAATACACGATGTAATCCCACTGCAGACTGCGAGAGCTACTATGAATATAGAGCTTTAAGCAAACCTTTGCGCGACACAAACGGAACCAGTGGAGACACGCTACGCGCCGCGTGCGGTGGGTGCCCGGCGTAAGCGGCGCGTAAGCAGCACGGCGAAGCAGCACGGCGCGGCGCGTAGCGTGTCTCCACTGGTTCCGTTTGTGTAGAACAAAAATAGAAAAAAAAAATAGAACAGAAGCGAAAAACTACGCTTCAGTTCGCTTGTGTCGCGCGAGCTTCGCAGCCGGTACGCGACGCGTTCGCATCTGGTGGAGACGACGTCGCCCGCTGCCGTTGTAATAACAGTACTTCAACTACGCTTCAGTTACGCGCGTAATACGCGCGTAGTGCGCTCGCGGTCGATACGCGTGCGGTGGGTGCCCGGCTTTAGGATCCGCCAGTTGTCATCACCGAATGATAGTTAACGCCAGTGCTTCAGATGGGCAGGAGCTGTCGGGACTTGTGTATGAGTACCGACTCTTCTTTTGATTACCAACAGTAATTTATTTTAAACAGTATGTATTTTGAGGAGTAGGTACCGGCACTTATTTGGTCCAATTAAAACACAGGTTAACACTATGGTATTTTTGTAATATTTGAAGCGTCGCTACCTACCTTTTCCTTGTCTTTCGGTGGCTGAAGAAAAAAAAGTGACGCTTTGACAGACCGTGCGACCTCCGCGCGCTGCAAGTCTTCCGACCGCCACAGAAAGGAGCAAGCACGGAGCGCGCGGCCTAGGCTCTTTTTGAAAATAAATATGTGGACGCGACAGTATGGATTTGAAAGCGCATTTAGGCAGAAATATTTTTAAAGTTTAACATTTTTAAATTTATAAATTTAATATATAGGCTATATACAGTATATATATACATATATATATATATATATATATATATATATATATAATTTTTTTTCTTTTTTTTATTATGGTGTGGCGGTAAGGATTTTGCCGTGGCGCCACGCCACGGCAAAACCTTACCAGCGGAAACGTTGGTCTTAACGTTGGGGGTGTGTTATATTGTCTTGTATTCCTGTTGGGAGGATGTGTTTTTTAGTTTATGCCTCTAGGTTGAGCTGGAGAAGCGTGTTATTGCAGTGATTGAAGATGCTCATTGGCTAATCTGATACGCCTGATGAAGATTCGCTCAAGAAGATAAAATGGCCCACATCCTCTGGGGGACTCTGCCTAGTTTCTTGTTAGACTTCTGCACCTTCTCTTTTCTGGTATTGCAGGAGCTGCTCTGTTTTGAAGTAAATTTGTTTTTAAAAAACTACACTGGTAAACTGCTAGACGACAGACCACTGAGGCGCAAATTCACATCAATCGCTATCTTTACTAAGTCCACTAAGTAGCTCGCTAAGTAGCCATTTGCTGCCTGTGATCCCAAATGAGTGACTATTCACCTGGAGCCCCACCACTTTGATCAGGTGGCGTACCACTGGCATGGGGTCGCGACCTCTCTGTACCCGCAGAATTTGCACTTCGCTGCTCCGAAGCCTCGGCAGCTTCACCGAGAAGCTGGGGCGTGGATTTCGCCACTTTCCCTCTTTGCGGTACCGAAGGCTTCTGCAATATACCTATGGGCAAAGAAGGCTCGCCTCAATGGGATGACTGACAAGACGTGAAAGCCTGTGAAAATGTTAATGCTATCGCCTCAGAATGCATTTTCAATTGAATTTTTCGTAATGCATGACTGTAACGTAAAGGAAAAGACAGGAGGCGCTGTTTTACTTTTCCACATTTGTGAAACCATTTTAATTTTGCCACGTTTATAGTATAGAACGACTTTGATAATGGCATTTGAAATGCCTTGTTTAATAGTGAAAATGCATATAAGGTAAATTAAATTTTAACTATGAATTGTGTTGCAATGCTACCCACCTGGGCGATGTTGTTGGAAGTGCCAACGCAGGATTGCAAACATGTTGACTTTATTTTGTGATCTGCATGTCTAGCAATAAGCATTTGAACATTGTACTAATGAGGTGGTTGTATTGTAAAAATGTGATTTAGCCTTTTGGACTTTGTGTGTGGGTTCAGCAATTTGTGTCTTAAGGTAAGAATTTTGAACTGATGTGCAGTAGATCCAGGTTTAAACCTACAGAAAAAACATTTCTTTGTGAGACGTGGTGAATTTTCAAAATGTACTGTATTGTGTGTACACAATATTAACAAAAGCATCCTCTCAGAAGATACTGCATAATTTTTTTTCTTAAACTGGATTTCATTTACACTACTGCAGATGAATGTCACTGCTTCAACTGTGCAGATTTTATCCCCATTCTGATCCAATCATATCAAGCCCAGACAGAATATGAAATAAGTACAACTGTGTCACAGGAGTTCAATACATCACAGAATAATAAATCATAACAGCAAAGCATTTTGATATTTTTATCAGTCAAGTTTAATCACAGAAGATTATTGTCTGAAAATACAGAAATATTACAGCAACATTACATTTACATTACATTACATTTATTTGGCAGAGGCTTTTATCCAAAGTGACGTACAAAAAGTGCATTTCATGGGGAGGGGGGGATTTAGAGTGAAATATACAGCGTGATGGTGGTTAGTCTAGGTATAGTCTGAAGAGATGAGTCTTCAGGCCACGGCGGAAGATGGGTAGTGAGGTGGAGGTTCGGAGAGGGACATGGAGTTTGTTCCACCACTGGGGAGCTAGGGTGGAGAAGCTCTGTGATCCCTTTGGGCGGGTGGGAGGGGTTACAAGGCGCTCTGCTGCTGCAGAACGGAGTGGTCGCGCAGGCACATAGAATCGAGTCATGTCCTGCAAGTAGATGGGGGCTGTCCTGTTGGCAGCAGTGTAGGCATTTTACAGCAACAGATTCAAACAAAACAAATCATGACAATAAATAAGGAAACTCAAGCCATCATTGTTTACAATAATGAAAAGAAATAAGTACACTGCAGTGATCATTCTGCATTCTCCCTATCAGCTGCATTTGCCCACAGAAATTTGCACGTTGGAACTCTTGTGAAAATGAATGAAAGCAACTGTAAAAACTAGTTTAAATGCACAGTTAATTTGAGGAGTTTTCCATCTTTTATACAGGTATACAGATACAGGAGACAAAATTATAACTTCAAAAACATTTTACCCTGCCATCTTTTGCCAGACTCACACTCCTAATGCTATTTTCATGTTTTAAACATCAAAAGTACATAATGACACCTTGAACATTTATAATTTTATAAAAATGTAAAAAAAAACAAACAAAAAAAAAAACAATCATATTTAGATAGCAAGTGCATAACCTGAACCAGCTAAAAGATCATATTCTTATATACAGGGTTTAAGTTACTACTGGGTACAGCTGAACTTGCAGTGGTTAGACATTGGACAAGGTAGGCTGGGTGTACATACAGGTGTGTCTAAATATGTGTTTGTATGAGAGACAGAAAAAGAGAGTGGGTTTCATAGTATATGAGAGAAACTGAGAGTGGTGCAAGTGTGCATGTGTGTGTATGCATGGAAGTGTGTGTCTGTGTGTGTGTGTGTGTGCATGTGTGTGTACATGCATTTTTATGTCTGTGCATATTCTGTCACGGTTTCTGTGCAGGCTAGATCATTTTTCCGTGCCTGCACCAGCTCAGTTGTTAGCATTCAGATTAGCCACTCGGCTAATCGTTATTTTGGTGTTTGGGGACGATTAGTTTCGAGCTTGCAGGTTAACCACTCGGCTAATCGTTATTTTTGGTTCCTGTGGGATGATTGTTCCAGCCCTAACATTCCTTGCATTCCTGCAGGATTACCACTGATCTGTTTCACCTGTTGGTTGCTCACATCTTCCGCTGATTACCAGCCACACCTGTGGCTGGGTATTTAAAGCGTCAGTAGGCAGTGGAACGGTGCTTGAGTGTAACATGTTTCGCTCTAGCCAGTTCCCTGTCTCTTATCTGAGCAAGGTATAAGTATTTTAGGAACCAAGGAATTACAAAGAATTCAGTCTTCAGTTTTTTTTTTTTTTTGGGAAAAAGGTATTAGGACGGTATTTGTCCAGATTCTGAGGTTGGCGGTTTTTAGGGGTTATTGTGTCACCTTCGGGGCACAAATCTTTCCGCCTCTTACTAACCAGTTTTCCCCCTGGTTTTAGTTGGCCTGAGAACGTCTTCTGTTTATTTGTGAAAGGACATTTTCTTTTTCTCAGCTTCGGTTCCAAGTCGTTTATTGTTCTTTATTTCTCGTTTCCCTGTTCCTTTATTTTTTTATACTCCTCCTTCCTCAGTTACCCGTTTAGGGGTTTATTATTCATTATTTGGGATGCGTCCCTTACATTACATTACATTACAGGCATTTGGCAGACGCTCTTATCCAGAGCGATGTACAGTCGTACCTTAGGAGTATTAGCACCCCCTTATTTAGTCTCTCACGAGACTTAGTGGTTACCGGAGTGCCCTTCGGTAACTTGTAGATCCCCTGTTTGGTCGCGTCTGGTCTTCACACTTCCCCTCCCTCACATGTTCATTTACAGTTTATTTTTGAGGACCGGACATGGAGAAACCGCCTTCGAGTGAGTTCTTTTTGTAAAGTGGAGACAAAAAAGCTGGTCCTCACTAAGTTCTGCTAGCAATAGCTTCCACGGACTAAACGCTATTTCATAGGCTTCTATTAAACTAGTATTATTATATATACTGTATATTATAACATATTTTATATCTTTACTTCTTTCTTAGGTTTTTGCACATAAATTTTATGTGCCATCAGTTTTAAACAAAACCGAAATTAATTCACCCTAGCCTGTAATATACCTGCGTGTTACAATAATATTAATAATATAATAATTGATATTCTTTTCAGTCAGTCAGATCGCTACTTTTTTAAGCTGAACTTTAAGAGCAGTTTCTACTTGTACCTCTGCTCCAGTAAATCATGTGCATCGGTCAAATCTTTCATGCTCTCCCCATCTCATTACCTGCAGCATGTAGCAGGCCTAGACCACAGCTCCCACCAGCTCTCCCCTTCCCTTCACATGCAGCATGTAGCAGGCCTAGGCCACAGCTCCCACCAGCTCCCCTTCCCTTTACCTGCAGCATGTAGCAGGCTTAGGCCACAGCTCCCACCAGCTCTCCCCTTCCCTTCACCTGCAGCATGTAGCAGGCCTAGGCCACAGCTCCCACCAGCTCCCCTTCCCTTTACCTGCAGCATGTAGCAGGCTTAGGCCACAGCTCCCACCAGCTCTCCCCTTCCCTTCACCTGCAGCATGTAGCAGGCCTAGGCCACAGCTCCCACCAGCTCCCCTTCCCTTTACCTGCAGCATGTAGCAGGCTTAGGCCACAGCTCCCACCAGCTCCCCTTCCCTTTACCTGCAGCAGCATGTAGCAGGCCTAGGGCACAGCTCCCACCGGCTCTCTCCCTCCTTCTGTTTACCTGCAGCTATTGCTACTGGTTTTGTATGGTGAGGATTGTATTTTAAAGCAGTTTTAGGACTCAGTTAGTGGAGTGAAAGTTTGTCTCCACACCATAGGCTATTTCGAGTGACAATCATATTCATGTTTCTCTTGTTTCTCTGTCATTATAAGTGAAGGTAGTAGCCAGCAAAAAGTACGGCACTGTTAGAGAGCCCAGGCCATGGCTCCCAACAGCCCTCCAGACACAACTGCACTCTTAATCAAAAATAAAGATTCTATGGTTTGGAGGTTAGTTGCTACATCATTGTGCCATGGTACACTAAACGTAGACATGGCAGAATCCTGCAAAACATTTGTGCCGTCATTAGCATACTTTCATGCTTTATGAACCCGGGGAATCTGTAGACCATAAGACTGTGTTTGCTTGCCGGACTAAAGCCTAGGCATTGGCTTAGAAAACAAAACTCAAGTCTCTGGCGAGGTTCTGCTGCTTTCAAGCGATGTCAGGCCACAGTTTTCAGCGAGTTGGGAATACGTCATAACTTGGCCAACTAACTTGTTTACGTACACACGCTTTATGGATGGAAAATTGAAAGGTGCCAATCAACTGGCTGTGCATCAATTATGTTCAAGTATCCCTCAGGCTGCTATCTTGAAAGCTAGCAATGGGGTAGCTAGTTATAGAATGCAATCTTCAGCTATTTCAGAGGGTTAATGCAAATTACCACAGGGATTCGAACGCTGCAGTGCAATAGTTATTAGCGAATGTCTGTGTGTTGCAAATTTGCAGCTATGGTTAATTTACAGATTTACTGAATAAAATTTCACTACATCCAGTTACAATTAGTAAATACATATGTAGTTCACTGACTGTTTTGTTTGACCACAAAACAATTTTGTGATTTGCAATATTTATTCATTATTTTGGATATAAGAGGCTGAAGTATTGTTCTAAATGACACAGAACACATTTTGATAAACCCATAATCCCTCTTTCCCCATGTTGCTAATTCCTCCCAAGACTCAGCTGGCATCAGAGATAATAAAATATTCACAAGATGTCAACTCAATGGGAGAAGGTTGTACGCTATAATGGAGAATGTGTGCAAAATGAGAAAATGATGATAAACGCGATCAAGATGGCAAAATGATGCTAGGCATTTTTTAACCTTTATTTAACCAGGTAAAAGAGATTGAGAACAAATTGGGATGGCAGGTATGCCATCCCGCCAAGTTACGCCTTGGCGGGGGCATGCCCCATACCTATACAGCACCGAGAGTTTGGCACTTTTCAGGGTTCCCCACAGAAATAACCACAACAGCCACAGACACTCAGCCCTTAAAAACATTAAATTCTGTACATTCTGACCCCATTTCAACAGACAACTTCACATGTCCACACAATAAAGCCCCAAACTAAGGGGATTTTGTGTTTTCTCCTTCTTCTTCTTCTCATTCTTATTTTTCCTGCCGCCTATCCCACTAACAACAAGTCTCCCCATTGAACATTTTACCAACACCAGCCAAATCTTCACCTACACGACCCAATCAAAAACTCGCATACATACGCAAAATACCTATGCCTTTTTATTCTGAAACATTTCCAGTATAAACAGCTAGTCTGCCTATGGCCTAGTGGGCAAGGTTACAGTCTTGGGGAAATAGGGTTCTTGGTCCAAGCCCAGCTAGGAATGCGTTTCATTAACCTGCTTTCACCCTCACTAATAATTGTCTACCACTTCTCAATTATTGCTTTTGCACCATATCTACCCGCCGTTCACCAAACGTATACACTGCATTATGACGTACCGTCTGCACGTTCAATTAACCGGCTACAATATTGCAAAGCCATATGGATTCAACGGGAGCTCATCTGTGCTTACTGGCCTGTGTTCTTCTTTAAAACCACGGACAGGTTTGCTAATGATATTTCACGCATTGCATAGCTATGTCATGGTGCTGCACTAACAAAGTCACAGTCTGGTAAACCTTCGGTTGACGGACCGAATCCCGCCTCGCCCTCAGGCAGATTATTTCCTCTTTTACACTAACATTTTCTTACGCTTTTATATTTCTGTACCAAAACTCACTCACGGCCACCCATATGCATTTCATGATGGCAAATGTATTCCTTTTATTAAAAAGTTACACCAGTTCACCGCTGTGCCATTTCTACTAACTATATTTCTTCACTTGGCTACCGTACAAAACCTTCTTATCAGCAAACGCCATGTTTCTACATTCATGTTACCTCGCCCTGTTCTCTATCTAGCCACATACAAACAATTACTACGTATGTATGTTCTGCAACTCCCCATTAAAACATTACATTTAAAATCATGACTCACTCATAAGTATAACTACTAGTACTGAACATGAGAAAAGCACATCAGTGCAATAGATTTCACACGTTACGTAACCCTCCACTTTAATGGTTGATGCTTTACACCAACTGTTATATATACCGTTCGATAAGAAAACTAAGCTAGCTCATGGTCACTCCATTTACTTTGCACTATAGTCTGTGATCATGTCAACCTTCACCTACATGCCCATTCTGCTAAAAACATATTGTTTCAACTATGCAATTTCATAATTTCATCCTAATTTCTCTCACACTGTTGTTATTTTATCATATGCAAAGCCTGCTGGGACATATGCTCCTATCCTCCACTATTGGGATGGCAGGTATGCCATCCCGCCAAGTTATGCCTTGGCGGGGGCATGCCCCATACCTATACAGCACCGAGAGTTTGGCACTTTTCAGGGTTTCCCACAGAAATAACCAACAGCCACAGACACTCAGCCCATAAAAACATTAAATTCTGTACATTCTGACCCCATTTCAACAGGCAGATTTCATAAACAACTTCACATGTCCACACAATAAAGCCCCAAACTAATTGGATTTTGCGTATTCAACTTCTTCTTCTCATTCTTATTTTTCGTGCCGCCAATCCCACTAACAACATCTCTCCCTATTGAACATTTCACCGACACCAGCCAAATCTTCACCTACACGACCCAATCAAAAACGCGCATACACACGCAAAATACCCATACCTTTTTACTCTGAAACATTTCCAGTTTAAACAGCGAGTCTGCCTGTGGCTTAGTGGGCAAGGTCCCAGCCTTGGGAATGTGGGGTTCCAGGTTCAAGCCCAACTAGGAACATGTTTCTTCAACCTGCTTATACTTTTAATGGCAGGCCTGGATTTTGGCAGTCTGAATGAATGAGTTATAGAGGGTGTATGTCTTGTATGTGTGAGTAACTTGGCATTTTTGTACGTTGAAAACGTGTTTTTTATGAGATTATATATACCGTTCCATAAGGAAACTAAGCTCGCTCATGGTCACTTTATTTACTCCGCACTATAGTCTGTGATCATGTCAACCTTCACCTACATGCCCATTCTGCTAAAAACATATTGTTTCAAAATGCCTTATAAACCTTACAAACACTAAAAGTGCATCTCCACGAAATAACAGACAACGGAGCAGGACAGCGGGGTACACAAGTTGCGACCTAGGCAGCTCTAATTCTACAGGCTTGCTGATTCTTTACTCAATCAAGGCTCGTTGGATGGCCTTCAAATCCGTGAGTACGTACACTGGCCATATTTCACCTGCGTTTCTGTTGCGTTTACACTTACGCCACCGCACCCTTTGTCATAGCCACTGTTTTACATATATAGCAAACCGAAACTGCTAAACGTACACGCTCATCAGACTGTACAAATTCACACAAGGATAGCCATAATCCACAACCGTTTCTTACAGGGTCACTTCGCATTTCTCACTCTCATAATAAAACTCTTTGCAAAAAGAAATGATATCTCATAAAAAACACATTTTCAACGTACAAAAATGCCAAGTTACTCAAAAGTATTGATATCAAAATGAAGCCAAGTTACGGTACTACAAACAATATAGGCTATCTTGCCTCACCGAAATTACATAAGATGTATTTCAAAGCAATGCTACCCAATATTTCCTCAATTCTTTCAAGTCACAATGGTTATTTCTGTGGGGAACCCTGAAAAGTGCCAAACTCTCGGTGCTGTATTGGTATGGGGCATGCCCCCACCAAGGCGTAACTTGGTGGGATGGCATACCTGCCATCCCAATCTTACCATTTTACAATGTCATGCAAACTGTGTCAGATCAAAGAGTCAAATATTTCGAATTGCCTCATGGAACACATTGAAATTAATGTACAAAACTGCTGCTGAGTAACTACAGGAAGCATATTTCTCCAGAAAACATGTTTATATTGCTTCAAAACTGAATTTGAGTACATGTACAAGTTATTGTATATTTGCTACGTACAACTACGATAACTTATTTATCCCCATGGGGACATTTCCCTCGCAGCATGTTACATTCACATTTACGAACACACACTTATACCAAGAAACATTCACGCAACAGAAAGGCTGGGCAGCGAAATACATACATACCAATACAAATTGGACATATAGACGCCTATTCAATCAATCTTCACTGTGAGAAAGCCATCCACACATGTTTGGCCTGTCCATGTACTGCATGCTTATACACACAGGGCCAAGTGACTTGAAAGAATTGAGGAAATATTGGGTAGCATTGCTTTGAAATACATCTTATGTCATTTCGGTGAGGCAAGATAGCCTATATTGTTTGTAGTACCGTAACTTGGCGTCATTTTGATATCGATACTTTTGAGTAACTTGGCATTTTTGTACGTTGAAAACGTGTTTTTTATGAGATTCTCATTTACAACACTGACCTGGCCAAGAAGGTATGCGTCAGCGCATGCATACAGCAACAGGACAGCGACTAGGTAAAGTTTGTGGAATAATTTATCAGACTGTCTTCTCTCTTGTGGTAATGTAAAAGATTACTTATTTAGAGTGTATTTCTTTATGCTTAGTGCCTTATCGTGGTTTCCTGGCTGCTCAACATATAGTCCGGGCATGCTGCCAAATGTATAACCTCCCATGTTTAATTAGTTCCCACAGAGAAATAACGATTATTTTTCCTTCTCTCTTTGCAAGAACTGAAAGTTTATCTGTCTGTCTAGGAGGTATAAAACTTGCGGAATAAACTGTCAATTTTCAGAGAACTGCACAGAACCACAGATGGTGTATTTCTCTCGTATTAAAGTTTCTCAACCTTGACTGAAGTCTCTGCAGAACTGAATTATTCTTCGACAAAGTCACTCAAAAAATTGGATGAAAAGCCCCACAGATTGGTGTTGTGAATTCACATGGTAGCAAGCTTTCTAGCTATGCTGTCTTCAGTTGTTAGCTAGCTAATTATTAGCAACTTAGCAATTGGTTGTGGGTTCAAATCTCGGCGTGGGGTCTTTCTGTGTGGAGTTTGCATGTTCTCCCCGTGTCCGTGTGGGTTTCCTCCCACACTCCAAAGACATGCAGGTAGGCTGATTGGAGACTCCAAATTGCCCATAGGTATGAGTGTGTGAGAGAATGGTGTGTGTGCCCTGTGATAGATTGGCGGCCTGTCCAGGGTGTATTCCTGCCTCTTACCCAATGCACGCTGGGATAGGCTCCAGCACCCCCCGCGACCCTGCTCAGGATAAGCGGGTATAGAGAATGGATGGATGGATGGATTCATTTGGCAATTATTATCAAAGATATCAATTATCAATCAAATCGCTGATTCGTTCATAGGTAGAGCAAACTGTTGGATCAACCTTCATCAGAATGTGCAAATAACCACCAGATTAAATTAAGGCCCTATAATGAGAGTCTCTATGAACCGTTACTCATGAAAGCCCCTCAAAAAATATATATTTTCCATTTAAATGCTCAGAGCTATAATAAATGATTCCTGTGAGCAGAGAGAATATTCCCAGACTGGCCAGCAGCAGGAGGCAGCTGGCAGAGACAGCCTCCAATCGGCTTCTCCATCCTGCTGCTGCCACTACTGTTTCAATTTGGCGAGCATCGGGAAAGAAGACGACATGTTAAGTTTTAATTTACTTTACCAGTTTTTTGTTTCTCTTTCCCATCAATTTTTAGTTTATACTATTTAAAATGAACACAACAAATTTTAGCACTTCAACTAAGTGTCATTCATTTCAGACATGCACTTGATAAGGTGAATGAACACTCACTAGAGAAATAGCTCCACAGCCAACCAGTCCCTGCTCTCTCATGCCCTCTGTTCCTCTGTACATTCCATCGCGATCTGCATGTGCAACTCTGCATCTTTCTGTATGAAGGTCCTGTAATGTGTCCTCTGTTAAGTCAATGTCACAACCAAGGTGTATGGCTATGCAGTGTAGAACCCCCAACCCATCCAAACATCTAAAATGCATTTTTAACATTCCAAATTTTGCTCAATCATTGACCTAGCCCAAACAAACCCATGATTAAAAGCAAGCTTCCGGGGTAACACATTCCTTGTGTCTCTCATTCAAGTAGCCTACACTATTAACTCCATTGCCCAAATAGCCGGCATTGAGCTGCCTAACTGGATTCCCATGTGCGGTGCATTCAGCAGCACACCAAAATAACACAACACCCTAGTATTTTAATTGATTAGTATGTCAGGGTTGGGTTAAATACAAATGCATTGTTCCACACCAAACTCACACAGTGCTGAATGTTTTTAGGGACACAGGCCCTTTTGCATCAACAAACACATGTTGACGCAAACAGGTTTACTGCAGACCACGAAACGACTATACCTGGTGAAAGTTAAATAAATATTCAGCTTGGAAAACGTGAAACTTTCAATTCCACTAGCTCCCAGTTATTAAGACATGGGTGATATGAGTGTTTGAAAATGTTTTTCATTAAATAAATGAAATAATAATTTAAAAATAAAAATTTGTTTTGTGTTTACTCAGGTTCCCTTTGTCAAATACTACATTTTGTCAGAAGATCTGAAACTATTCAGTGAGACAAATACGCAAAATTGAGGAAATCAAGAAAGGGGGAAATTTTTCATGGCACTGTATTTGAGTTGTATGGTTTGACAAAGGCTAATGCATCAGATTACTCTGCTTAGGAACAAATTCATCATTTGTTGGACAATTGGTAATTGGCAATCTTTATTCTCACTAGAAAGATAAAGTTAAAATATGCAGTCAATTGTCTACATTATTAATGATATAATACTCACACAGCCTTCCTGCCGTTCTTGACTACAGGTAGCAGTCTCTGATGACCAGCTGATGTGTTGTAGGACTATCAAGTCAAACTCATCCAGGATCTCCTCTGACATCTGTAACACAAAGGCCAGCTCTGAACACTGGTCTGGTTCCAGCTTTTTATCAGAAAGTTTTCCTGATCTCAGGGAATTCTGGATTTCCTCCACTAGAGAGTTGTCATCCAGTTCATTCCGGCAGTGGAACATATTGATGGTCCTCTCTGCTGAAGATTCCTCTCTGATCCTCGCCTTAATGTACTGGATTGTTTTCTCAATGCTCTCTTCCTGTCTCTGTCAATATTCCTCCTAAAAGCAACTGAGTGGACTCCAGAGAGAGGCCAAGAAGGAATTGGAGGAAAAGGTCCAGGTGTCCATTCTTACTCTCTAAGGCTTGATCCACTGCACTCCTGTGTAACTCAGACAGCTGCACTCTGTCACTACAAGGTTTTGATTCTTCTGCTCTGAGTACATTTCTGTTCTCATTTACACATGAATGAAACACAAACAAGGCAGCCAAATACTCCTGAATGCTCAGATGCACAAAGCAGTAGACCTTCTCCTGATACAACCCACACTCCTCTTTGAAGACCTCTGTGCACACCCCAGAGTACACTGAAGCTTCACTGACATCAATGCCACTCTCTTTCAGGTCCTCTTCATAGAATATCAGATTGCCCTTTTCAGCTGTAGAAAAGTCTCAGTCTCAGCCCCAGTTTCAGGATGATTTCTGTATCCGATGCAGACATTTTTTGGGGGTTTGTCCAGTTGGTGCCATAATACTTCTGATTCTTCACATTAGACTGAATGAGTAGGATATGTGTGTACATTTCAGTCAGCGTTTTGGGCAGATCTCTACTTTACCCAACATTGTCTCCAGAACAGTAGCAGAAATCCAGCAGAAGACTGGTATGTGACACATGATGTAGAGACTCCTGGATGGCTTTATGTGTGAGATAATTCTGCTGGCCTGGTTCTGATCTCTGATTCTCTTCCTGAAGTACTCCTCCTTCTGTGGGTCATTGAACTCTCGTACCTCTGTCACCTGGTCAACACACTCAGGTGGGATTTGATTGGCTGCTGCTGGTCGGGTGGTGATCCAGAGGAGAGCAGAGGGAAGCAGATTCCCCTTAATGAGGTTGGTCAGCAGCACATCCACTGTTGCAGTTGCATCAGACTGAATTCTCTTTCTTTCTTCATGTTCAGATCTCGGAAAGGAAGGATTAAGATGAAATCAACATCCTGATTGGCTTTTCCTTCTGCCCAGTCCAGAATGAACTTCTGCACAGAGACGGTTTTCCCAATGCCAGCGATGCCCTTTGTAAGCACAGTTCTGATGGGTTTCTCTTTTCCAGGTAAAGGCTTAAAGATGTCATTGCAGAAGATTGCAGTCTCCTGTGTGGTTTGTCTCTTGGATGCTGTCTCAATCTGTCTCACTTTGTGTTCATTATTGACCTCCCCACTTCCCTCCTCTGTGATGTAGAGCTCTGTATAGATCTCATTCAAAAGGGTTTGATGGCCCTGCTTTGCTAAACCTTCAAATATACATTTAAACTTCTTCTTCAGATGAGTTTTCAGTGCCTGCTGGCCTATTTGTATGGATTCATCTGAAGAGAGGAAAACCAGTGTTAAATCTTTCAAGGTTGTGTTGCATCTAAGCATAGCAATAAGAAGCTAAAATGTGGGTTCAACTTGTTTCAGTTGAACCCACATGGATTATATGAATCATGGGAGAATAACCTTCACTGTGTGCTCTACAGTTGAGAGTGTTTCACATGCATTAAGGTGAGACCCGAACATGGCGTTTTGGGAGAAAATAGCACAGTACATGACGGTGGGGGGATTACATGCTTTCGACGTTTATGTGTTAACAAAGGCAAAATGTCCAAGTGCTGTATGGAGCGAGTTAGGGGAATTTAATAACTCTGCATGGGCATCTGTCCGCTTCACATCCACGCTTGAGATGGAAGAAGCAGTGGAAAAGTTCAGGAAGACCGTTTATAAAGCTCTAGGTACAGGTTCCAATCTGTATTCATTATATCTTACCCGCCAACAACGCGAAGATGAACCTTTTGATAGGTATATTGACGAGAAATACAGAAATACTCCACATATGGTAATGCAGGTGACAATCCAAGTAAAGATAACCCCGATTTCCTGATGAATGTACTCGAGGGAAGTGTAGCTTTATACCGAGACACAGCGGGTAAGGCTGGTTTTCGACCGAAGGATTGTAGCGACTTAATTTTGTGGGCTGCATGTTTAAATAAATACCATAGTGGTGTAAACAAGGGGGGCGCAAGATCAGGTCTGAGGTCACATTCTCACAATAAAGCACCCCTCCACATGGCTCCGGTACAGGAGATAGCTCCTTGCAGCAACTGTGGGAGATCAGGGCATAGCCAGGCGGACTGTCACAGAGGGAGAAGGACCCAATGTAAGATCTGTCACAAATATGGACACGTTGCCCAGGCATGCAGATCTGGGAATAACCAGTCAGAACGAGGTAGCCAGCTCCAAGACATGTCAAAAGACGAACTCGTTAGATTAATTAAATCGCTTGAAACCTCAGAATAGGATACATCGGCCCCCATTGCATCAGGTGTTGAGGTTTCGTTCTAATAGCATAAGGACGTGGACACCATAAGTCCCTAAATATTCTTAAATTATGAGCCCAAGATAAGGGAGTAACAGTAAATAAATAAATAAATAAATAAATAAAAAGGGTTATGAGCCCAAGATAAGGGAGTAACAGTAAATAAATAAATAAATAAGGTAGCACACATATGATTGACCCCTAGTGGCACATCCTAACACCATCCTTTCCACAGTTTCTCATGTAAAATACACGCTGAGCAATGTTGGCTTCAAGCTGACACTGAGGTAATGGATCGTTTTTACTTCTCAAAGTAGCATCTTGCATGAGACTTTTGTTAATACTGTGAATGTACCTGTGGGTGATCTGTGGGGTTGCAACCAAGGCCGTGTAAATACACCAGAGATGGAGGCATAAGGATTTTAAAATGGTGTGTGACTTTTGAACTTGTAGGAGACTCCTGACTAGTGCAGTAGCCCCCAATACAAAATGGGGGACTGGTACAAGAAAATAACATTGGTTAAAAAAAAAAAAAAACAACAACTAACTAATCAATTCCAACTAACTAATCATTTGTTCTCCATTTTAGGATGAGACTGGGTGACGCAGCCACCAGCCGTGCTCCTCTCCGTGAAAGCGGGACTGAGTAATTAACACTGAGTAATTAACATTTGCTTTCACCCTTTGAAATTCCTACAGGTTGACCCATGAGGACTCCTGGTGGTTAGTGTATTGGTGGGAAATTGCACGTAATGGGTGACCGTTTAGGTAAATATTGCAGGCTTTTGTCCTAAGTGTGTTTCACAGGATCACAGAACTGGACTTGACCCGGCTGAGGACAAAGAAATGCCTGGTTGAACCTGGAGACAAGGTCCTGGTGAAAAACATAATCGGCAAAATTTGGTCTGGACCACACAGGCTCACGATTCCATCAGCTGTTTCCAGTGACTGGAACTCCGGTGTGGTTCCACTACATTACATTACATTACAGGCATTTCCGCATTCAATAGTTAAGGAAATACAAGGGTGAGACCCAACATGGGGCACAATAATCCCCGTCTACCCTTATAGCCCCTGGGGGCTATCTCTCTTTCCGTGTCTCCAATCAGACACGTTTCCAGGACAAGAATGTGCACCAACCTTGCAAGCTGCAGTTGGATTTGGGATGACTTCACAGCGACATCTTCATCATTATGTTGTCATGTTGGATATTTTTGTCATTATATTGTAATGTTGTATATAGTCTGAGAGTGTGGGTTGATACAGGAATAGGTTGGGAGGAGGCAATTAAAATATTGGAAAAGTTTTATATTAATTAGGATAAAAAGGTTGCAGAACTGGAGGAAGATGGTTGTCCCACTCGGAAGGCCATGTACGGATATTCCCTTCAGCTAAGAGGTGAGGTACATGCAGCCCTCCAGAGAAGCCTGGCACATGCCCTAAATTGTATAAAGCCTGGCACATGCCCTAAAATGTATAGTGGACCTAAATTTTGAATTCCTCTGAAAGAGAGCCTCTGCCTGCCCGAGTGGCTGTATTAATCAGACACTCTCACATAATCATTCATCACTGGTGTAAAATGCTTCAGGTTAGGTTAGGTTTTCTGTGTAACAAAATTATATATATTAGATATAATTAGGAAACATAAGGATATCGCATGATGGGAGGGAGCCACTGGGTCCACAGCAAATGCCATTTTTTGGTTATAAAATAAATGTTAATAATTGGGATTGGGCTAATACCTGTTAGCAACAGGCACAATATTGGTGACAAAAGGAGGACTACTTTCTAACCAAACTACTGCCTAACACTTCCAACTGCACTAATCCAACTGACACTCCTACCACTATCAGCTCTATTCTGGTCACTCCTGATGTCACCACTAACATCTCTGTCCCAGCAATTGATAGCTGGGTGTAGAACCCTAACACCACAATGCAGATAAAAGGTAACAACTGTGACCCAATGGCTTAAAAATAGTAATTACTGTCCCTTGGGGTGGGGTTGTTTGTATGTATTGTATGGGTCATTTTTTCCAATGTGTGTGGGTATTCAACATTTTTACCCTTTTCCTGGTAATTGCCATGTATCGTAAATTAAAGACAGTTCTACAGAATGTATGGCATGCAGACATGTTAGAGAACATGAATTATTCTGTAATTGTGAGAAATTGATTTTCTCACCAGAACTGTACACAGGCCAACCCGAGGAGGATGGGTTCCCCCCTGCTGAGCCTTGGTTCCTCCCAAGGTTTCTCCCCTTTACTCTAGGGGAGTTTTTCCTTGCCACTGTTGCCATGTGCTTGCTCACTGGGGGTAAAGGCCTGAATAGGTTATGGGGAATATGGCATTTAGCACCATATTCCCAAATACAAAATGGGGGACTGATAGGTTCCCTGTTTTAGGTACATGTATTACTATATATATATTAGACTGTATGTAGTGTATTGTGTTTCCCTCTCTGCCATCACTGTGTCTGTAGTTTGTATGCCTGTATGTCTAGCACCTCTGTAGTGTGTCTCCGTATAACACCTCTAGTGTCTGCGGCAAGGAGGTCACATTCCTATGCTAAATGGCTGCGAGGGTCCACAGGAAGGGACAAGACCATTTGTCTCCGGTCCGCCACTTAACTCAACCTTTTGATGTGTATGAAGGAAAACTATATCTAGACACCACACAGTGTGATGGGCAGAGATTCTCTCAGCGCAGCGCCCGAGTGTGCTGGGTCTGTCTCTCCCTTGCGCATTGAATTAAACCACAAATCCTCTGAGGAAACTTTGTCAGCGTGTTCTTCATCGTCCTGCATTTGACTCCACGAATAAGGGCAAAATATCCTAACAAAGGCCAACCAATCAAAATTCAGCTCTTTTATTTCAATTTGTGTATGCTAAGTACAGGTGTGCTAGGATAGTAAATATGGACATATGCAATGTTGCACATGATGATGCTGATGCATTTATCCCCAGAAAATGCTTCATAAATATAGCCCTTGTCACGCTCCATTTATTACTTTTTTTGTAAACGTCTTCTATTATTATATCTAGGCTGCAACTAACAATAATATTTATCATTGATTAATCTGGTGATTATTTTTTTGATTATTCGATTAGTTGGATTGCGGAATGTTTACTTTTGTTTCTGGGACTATTCAAAAAAAGTATTGTTTGTTGTCGTGAACAATGCCTTCTTTCAAACAACTAAAGAGATGAAAGTTATGAGACAAAAACATGCAAATGTGTGCTATAAAGCATCTGTGCACAATAATGAAGGTTTTTATGAAGTGCATATAGCAGCATGTCTGTAACATTGTTATAATGTTCAAAGACAAAACGTTATTTAAAATCTGTAGTTTAAACGGAGCTAATTTGTTAAAATGAATAATGAAGATAAAAACATCCATCCATTATCTATACCCGCTTATCATGGACGGGGTTGCGCTGGAAACCCATGCGGACACAGGGAGAACATGCAAACTCCATACAGAAAGGCCCAGACTAGATTTGGACCCAGAACCTTCTTGCTGTGAGGTGACAGTGCTACCCACTGCACCACCATGCCACCCAAGACAAGAATATAGAAGACAAAATGTTAATAGGCTTTGCCACATCCAATGGCTTCAACACATATAATGGTTTCAACAAGAGCCCAATGCTGCACTATTAACGTAGAATGGTTCCACAGCATTGCAGTGCAGAAATGTCAGCATGTCCACATGCTCTGAGCTAAGGCTGGCTCTCTGTTTTTCCTTAAACTTATTAATACATTGGAGTTGGTTTGGCTTGTTATCATTTGCTTTGTCTTTATAATTCTTCATTATCTATAAATAGTTAGTTTTAGTGGCCATGTGTCCACACTTTCACAATTAGGAGCCTATTGAATCAAACTCTGTCTCTAATTCGATCCGTTAAAAACATTTTTACTTCTATAATGTAAATTGTTTGCAATATACTACAACATGGATATGGTACTTTTATTCTTGACGGCATGCATAGCTATTTCTGACATAATGTGGCTTAAGAGAGCAAATAATCCCTCTAAACATGAAGTAAGAATAGTAAGTACAAAAAATTAACAACTTGTTAAAATTCTGTTACTCCAATTGTAGTTGGAACGAAAACCTGTTGTAATTACATGAAACACCCATGTGATGGAGCCAGAACCATGACTTGACCTTATATTTAATTTTGATGCTTTGCTTTAAAAAAAAAAAAAAAAAAAAGTCACACCTTTGGTGTAATAGCAAGCCTACACATTAATGGATTATTTTACTCTATTTTACACTTGGATGAGAGAAACATTTACCACATTTCAGCTTGTGCGCATATATATTTTGTAATGGAATAGAACAGAAAAGCAGTTTTTCACGCTGGAGGAAGACCTTTCATAAGAGGCTCTGACATGCAGTTATACGAGCGCCCAAGGGGGGTCGCTAGAGAGCAATGAAACACAGATCCCTGTCTGACTGAACCCTCCCGTATCCTGGGCAACACAGGCACCAATCGTGCGTCGGCCTGTGGAGCTACCGGCCACAGTCAGCACTGGCACCTCAGCGTGGTGCCTTAACCAAATGAGCCATCTAGCAGCCCCAAGCTAATTTCAATAAAATTACAACTTATCAGCATCCATAAGAAATGCAGACTACCATACAGAATGCCAAATAATCACTGCATTGATAGGAACCACTCAAAGCACGTACATGAGGTATACAGGAAATCATCCGGCCAGACGTCATTTTCCCACTGTAACAGACTTTAGTACAATATGCACCAGGGAAATACCCACTACACAGCATGCAGAGGCATTCTCCAAAGACTCGCTAAGTTGTCTCAGTCTTGATAGTCGTTTCTAAGCATCACACCACATAAAGTCACATCTCACAAGCATGGAGGCTCTGTCTGTGGTCACACATGTTTGTTACCTCAGTAATTAGGCCTCACAGCACAACAGCACAGTATAGCACCTGGGACGGGGGTGGTATATCCCCATTGTGGGTGCCAGAGCTTTTCGGGTCCACTCAGGAGTGCACTCGGGAAGGCCCTGAGCTGTATTCCATCCTCCCCGTAGCTCTCCATCGCTCCTCTCCCTCATCACCACGGTAACTGGGAATGTGGAGACCGGGACAAGGCCACAGGCCTAAGCAGAATTGGCCAAGAGTGCATACAGAAATACAGAAACATACACTTCCCTTCACTACCTTAAGCCTCCAAGCAGCTGTACACTGCAGAACACAACGACATAGCTCAGGAGGTAAGAGCAGTTGTCTGGCAGTCGGAGGGTTGCCAGTTCAATCCCTGCCCTGGGTGTGTGGAAGTGTCCCTGAGCAAGACACCTAACCCCTAACTGCTCTGGTGAATGAGAGGCAACAATTGTAAAGCGCTATATAAATGCAGTCCATCTACCATTTAGAACACAGTCTGAAGTGCATTAATCACCCATTATGGGGCGACATAGCTCAGGAGGTAAGACCGATTGTCTGGCAGTCGGAGGGTTGCCAGTTCAAACCCCGCCCTGGGCATGTCGAAGTGTCCTTGAGCAAGACACCTAACCCCTAACTGCTCTGGCGAATGAGAGGCATCAATTGTAAAGCGCTTTGGATAAAAGCGCTATATAAATGCAGTCCATTTACCATAATCACTACAGGTTTCCCACTGAATCTACAGGAACTGAGGTGGAGCAATGAAAGAATAGGCAGTGATTCACAATGTGTGCTCATATAGACATGAAAACTGTTCTTTTGATCAATCAAACATTTAATTATTTGCAAAACATTTTAGTTTACAGTCACATCTACTGCAATTAAGACATTAGAACACCCTGTGGAGGAATAATATTGTAGTTTCTCTCAACAGCCACTAGATGGTAGTAGAAGTTTAGTTTCACACTAAACTGTTGTCTCGTGGGCTCTTCATGGTTCGAACCGCAATCTCATGTTTGGGCTGTGGCAAACATAATAGAATCTGCATAACAAGTAAGCAATAATCATTTTGCAGAGTTCTGAGAGCTAGCCTAATAGCTTGTCACTAGACGGATTACAGGAGCTTTCTCTGGTCAGAGTGTCACAGGCATCGGTATGAAGTTTGGCTTTTTTGAGCCTTACTGCTGCACCAAGAGTTTAATCAAATTGTCATTATTGCAGACATCATAAATGGTTGCATGTTTTCACTTGTGAGCAAGAACATGGACACTGATGTTTCTTATTCTGAAGGGATAACCATTTGGGGTTTGACCCTTTATGCGGTCTTCAATTATAGATTCAGTGTTGGCTTTTTAACGTCTGCTGACAGAATTATGTAATTCTTTCTTTATTAGGAGTATATGGTCACAATGACTACAATATACATTATTGAAATCAGGTATCTGTGATCAGATTCAGATACAAGAAATCTTAGACAAATAAAATGGTCTATAAATACACCCCCCTCCCTTGTCACAAAGATTTAAGGGCCACTGAATCATAAATGGCTTCTCCTTGTATTCTTTCTCATTGAATCTGATCATAATATCTGATTTCACACGTGTAACTCTGTCCACTGTAACATCATAGCCACAGATACACTATGCACAATCATGCAGTCACAGGCCAAATACAAATTCTTTTGGTTACAACTCACTGATACCATGTCAGCTGTTGAGATTTTGTGCTTGGTCATTATATTTCATTATAACTGGCCATATTTTAAAGGCCTTTTTGACAAATCATTGTTAATAATTATGTTGATGTATTCATCAAGTTGGAAACTCAGTTGATTATCCATTGAGTAAACATGTTATTACAAATAAACTGCAGCTGTTTGCACTGAATTAAAAATTTCGTCTTTTAATTCTGGCAATGACCCGTCATTTAAAACTTCTATACACAACTCAGAAAGGTCTATAAAATCTGCCAGGCATCAATACAAGGACATGTTAGTGACTCAAAAAAGAAAGAATAATTAATCCTCTGCATTTGACTCATTCTAACTACTTTTAGTGGGCAGCCACAGTGCAGTGGCCTTGGCCAGTGGCAATGGCAGGAGTTTATTGAACCTGACATACATGTCTTTGGTGTGGGAGGAAACCAGAGTACCCAGAGGAAACCAGCACGGATATGGGAACATGCTAGCTCCATGCAGAGAGGACATGACCCCCCCCCCCCCCTTTTTGAATGTGGAAAGTGCAAGCTCCATGGAAAATCAGCTCCTGTTTTTATCCTATTTTTTAATGACAGACACAGATATGATGAAAAACATACAAACAACAAATGACAAGTAACCTTACAAATTGACTTAAAAAGAAAACTAACAGTCAACAATTGGAGATGCACATATCAAAACGTACATAATAACAAACCGTACACCTAAATTTACAAACAAAAATAGACTGTTAAGAATGGAGATAATAAATAGCCTCGTGATAACAGAAACTACTCGCCAAAAACATTGTGTGATTGTGTCAGGGACACTGAGGGAGACAGATGGTTTATTTGTATTATTTTTTATTTTCTGTCCATCGTCATATTGTGCATCTTGAAAAAAGAACATTTCTTACTGTGACGCGGATGTTCGCTACACTCGAAAAGGGTCAAAAGAGAAAGTGAAATTGTTTCAAACTCAAACGTCATTTTGAAGACTGAGGAAAAAGAGGATGCAGTAAAAACGAAATGAAACTGCATAAAAGAACGGAGTAAGTAGTCTGTTTTGGAGTGGGATGGGGGAGAATAGAAGATAGATGAGAAGGGGTGTTTTGAGGAATAGGAATCTGCAACTATGATCGCAATAACGCTTAATTTAGTGAAATAAAACGGGTAATAAAATGGCGCCCGAGGAGTAGACGAGGAGTAATATGTTTTTTCAAATTCCCCATTTGGGACCAAACACAAAAAATACCCTTTCAAATGACTTTTAAAAAGTTTAACGTTTATTTTTAGCATTTATTTGGTATTTCATGATAATTTTACCTATTTGGATATGACGGAAGTCACTGGCCTGTCGTCGGCTACATTATGACATCTGCTACTGTAACAAAAACAGACCGAACATTTTAACTGCGCGGATTGTGAAGTCAAAATGTTATTTTTGCTCTGTATTCACAGTTTGGATTAAGACACATTAACGTGATGTCTGCCATGTTAAAGTCGGTGGTCGGTAGTTAATTCACGTAGCCTATGGAGCTTTCATAGCTGGTCTTCTATTATTTGAAACGAGACATTAGCTTCCGTACACAGGAACATGCTAAAATATGCTTAAAGGATATTCGTTTACATATTTGCTACCCAACTCTGACAAGTTTTAATTCACAAAGACCTAGTGGCCATGTCCTTACCAATTAATTCTGTTCTATTGAATTCGTACAAGTTTCAAAGATAATAAATTCAACTACTTTAATAATAGCAAGAACTGATAAGAACTGCGGTTATAGTTGCATTAAGACGCCGTTTCTTGTATGAACCACAAGGAGGCAGCATGTAGCTGTGCATGTAGGTTTACTTAAAAGCAAGAAAGCGTCACGTCACACCGAATTTACGGTTTGCCTGAGTTGGATTGGAAATTGAAATTAAAATACAACATAAATTGTACTGCAGCGATTTCTAACCGAATTCCAACTACTTAGAAACGGAAAACACATGATACAATTACTTTTTTGAGATAAAATTGGGCTTCTTAAGAAAAAATAATGATCTACTTTCATGAATTATTGATTTGGGTCGTTTTTGGATGCTTTCCAAGATTTCTCACGAGCATGTTCGTGTATGTTAGGGGGGTTGTTTATGGGTAAATGTGCAGTCGAAACACTGACTGTTAGCACGGGTAGTTAACGTTGCCAAATGTTTTAAAATTTTACATGAAACGCAATAACAGGGATATCAGTCGGCTATAAATTGTCACAAGCATATCGTATACGCCTACTAGCAAAATACATGGATCTCAGATACTGACTTTGTAGGGGTCACAATTATTGGCACTCTTAAAGATTGTTAAAAAATAAAATCTAACAGAGTGAAGTTTACACCAGCATGTATATAAGACATTAAGCTGATCTCAGGCCTAAGGAACTGTGTTGTCCTCTACCATGGCTTGCTGCTTCACTGGAGTATAAAACTGAGGCAACACGCTTACAAAATCAATTTTTCTTATAAAGCAACAAACTCACAAATGAAAAAAAACAATGGTTGTTGATCTTCAAAAATAAGGAAATGGGTCAAAAACTAAACAAAGAAATGCGACTTAGTATTGTGAGACAAAATATGAATAATTTCAAAACCCTTGGAGTAGTGTTAAACCTGCCCGGTAGATGGCGATAGTGATCTTAGCCAATGCACAGAGAGGTAGATGGTTCAGGGAGCAAAGAAATATCCAGTGGCCACAGTTGGAGAATTACAGAACTTGGTTGCATCGGGGGTCACCAAGTTTCTATTAACTGCTACATTAGATGCTCCAAAATTAGATGCTACCTCCATGCCAAAAGGCTATGTGGAATGGCTTCAGGAAAATGGTTTTACTGGGAGTAATTGAGTTTCAAGAATCTAAATAGTCTCCTTTGTCTCATCTACTGTGGTCCTGAGAGATGACATTAGAGCTCTTTGGCCAAGCATAGCTGTTATTTCATTTGTGGCCTTTCTGTTAGCTTGACCTAGTCTGTCCATTCTCCTCTGAGCTCTCATTAACAAGGTGTTTTTTGTTTATCACACCATTCTCTGTAAACTCTAGAGACTGTACTGCATGAAAATCCCAGGAGGGCAGCTGTTTCTGGGATGCTGGAACCACCACATCTGGCACCATCCATCTGGCACAGTCAAAGTCGCTTAGATCACACGTCTTGCCCATTCTAATAGGTAAGGAGCTGGCCTTGTAACCTTAGGTCACAGGTTCGAGTCCCAGGTAGGACACTGCCGCAGTACCCTTGAGCAAGGTACCTAACCTGCATTACTTCAGTATATATCCAGCTGTATGGATGTAATTTAAAAAAATATGTGACAAAAAAGAAGTTGTGTACGTCGCTCTGGATAGGAGAGTTTGCTAAATGCCTGTAATGTAATGTAATGTCTATATTGAGTTACAGCCACATAATGTGCGGTTAGGAGTAGCCTATTTGCATTAATGAGGGGGTATTCCGAATAAATGTGCCGGTATATAACACAAAGGATATAGGTTTGGTGTTAGAGTCTTTATTGTCCCCATGGGGCAATTTGTACTGCAGCATAGTATATAATAAATAGGAATAACTATATTTATGACAACAGATAAACATTAAAATCATTGCAAAACATATCACTATAACTTATTAAGAAAGCCAGTGACACTTGGGATAAAAGAGTGTTTAATCCTGTTTGTTTTTAACATAGGGATCCTATTTTAAAATAGGGAGCCTACACTGATCAGCCACAACATTAAACCACCTGCCTAATATTGTGTAGGTCCCCCTCGTGCCGCCAAAACCGCTCTGACCCGTCGAGAGTTTTTAAAATCATGTGGAAATAATTCACCCTCTAACAATATCTTGGCTTTTTATAGCCCTGTAGCAACTAATAATGTAATAAACTACCAATAGTGTAATAACTCCCAATAATGTAATCCATTTCAATTTTTTTATGTAATAAAAACCAGTAATGTAATAAGTAGTAGTAGTAGTAGTGTACTTTATTGATCCCCGGGGGGAATTTGCACTGTTGCAGCATAAAAGACAATAAACACAATCAGATTGGGATGGCAGGTATGCCATCCCGCCAAGTTACGCCTTGGCGGGGGCATGCCCCATACCTATACAGCACCGAGAGTTTGGCACTTTTCAGGGTTCCCCACAGAAATAACCACAACAGCCACAGACACTCAGCCCTTAAAAACATTAAATTCTGTACATTCTGACCCCATTTCAACAGAACAGAATTCATAAACAACTTCACATGTCCACACAATAAAGCTCCAAACTAAGGGGATTTTGCGTTTTCTCCTTCTTCTTCTTCTTCTTCTCATTCTTATTTTTCCTGCCGCCTATCCCACTAACAACATGTCTCCCCATTGGACATTTCACTGACACCAGCCAAATCTTCACCTACACGACCCAAACAAAAACGCGCATACACACGCAAAATACCCATACCTTTTTACTCTGAAACATTTCCAGTTTAAACAGTTAGTCTGCCTGTGGCCTAGTGGGCAAGGTTACAGTCTTGAGAACACGGAGTCATAGGTTCAAGCCCAGCTAGGAACGTGTTTCTTTAACCTGCTTCGACCCTCACTAATTATTGTCTACTACTTATCAATTATTGCTTTTGCTCCATATCTACCCGCCGTTCACCGTTCAGCTATTAACCGGCAACAATATTGCTAAACCATATGCATTATGACTTACCGTCTGTACGTTCAGTTATTAACCGGCTACAATATTGGTAATCCATATGGATTCAACGGGAGCTCTTCTGTGCTTACTGGCCTGTGTTCTTCTTTAAAACCACCGGCAGGTTTGCTAATGATATTTCACGCATTGCATAGCTATGACATGGTGCTGCACTAACAAAGTCACAGACTGGTAAACCTCTGGTTTAAGGCTTGAATCCCGACTCGCCCTCAGGCAGATCATTTCCTCTTTTACACTAACATTTTCTTACTCTTATATTTTCTTTACCAAAACTCACTCACGGCCACCCATATGCATTTCATGACGCAAATGTATTCCTTTTATTAAAAAGTTACACCAGTTCACCGCTGTGCCATTTCTACTAACTATATTTCTTCACTTGGCTACCGTACAAATCCTTCATATCAACAAACGCCACGTTTCTACATTCATGTTACCTCGCCCTGTTCTCTATCTAGCCACATAGGCTACAAACAATTACTACGTATGTACGTTCTGCAACTCCGCTTTAAAACATTACATTTAAAATCATGATTCACTCATAAGTATAACTACTAGCACTGAACATGAGAAAAACACATTCGTGCAATAGATTGCACATGTTACTTAACCCTCCACTTAAACAAGTAATGTTAAATACAGACTGTTATATACCGTTTGATAAGGAAACTAAGCTCGCTCATGGTCACTTCATTTACTTCGCACTATAGTCTGTGATCATGTCAACCTTCACCTACATGCCCATTCTGCTAAAAAACATATTGTTTCAACTACGCAATTTCATCATTTCGCCTAATTTATCTCACACTTGTTATTTTGAACTTGCTTCTGAACTGAGTTTGACTAAATGTACAAGTGATTGTATATTTGCAACGTACAATAAATACATGTAAAATACATATTGTACATATATACATAGAGAACTTATTTATCCCCATGGGGACATTTGCCTCGCAGCATGTTACATTCACATTTACGAACAGACATTTATACCAATAAACATACAATCATTCACGCAACAGAAAGGCTGACCACCAAAATACATACATACCAATACAAATTGGACATATAGATGCCTATTCAATCAATCATGACTGTGAGAAAGCCATCCACACATATGTTTGGCCTGTCCATGTACTGCACGCTTATATACACACAGGGCCAAGTGACTTGAAAGAATTGAGGAAATATTGGGTAGCATTGCTTTGGAATACATGTTATTAAATTTCGGTGAGGCAAGATAGCCTATATTGTTTGTAGTACCGTAACTTGGCGTCATTTTGATATCAATACTTTTGAGTAACTTGGCATTTTTGTACGTTGAAAACGTGTTTTTTTATGAGATACAAATTTACAGTAGATACAAATATATACAGAAATACAAATATAACAGAGGACACCTTTAGAGGTGGAGACGGGTCAGAGATGTTTTGGCGGCACGAGGGGGACCTACACAATATTAGGTAGGTGGTTTTAATGTTGTGGCTGATCGGTGTATATCTGCGCTCTGAGGGAAGTAATACAAACTGATTGAACAGGGGATGCTGGGAATCCCTCAGAATGGACTGGGCCTTCCTTATAGATCCTATCTGATACAGCTGGGAGGGGTCAGCTGTATCAGATGATCCTGCCAGCTAATTTTACAATGTTGGCCAGTCTTGCACTTAAGATTTAGGATACCAAACCAGCAGATCATATTAAAGGTTAAAAGAGATTCAATAAAAGACTTATAAAAGATAGTCATCAGCATCGTGTCCACCTTGAAACTTCGGAGTAATAACTATTAAATGGGGAGAGGAGGTGCTTATGCAACATTGAACAGGTCATTGAAATAAAGGGTTATTGTTGTATGTATTCATATAATATTTTTCTCTCATCCTTCTGGGACGAAGACATTCATGTTTGTCCTCTGTGGAGGATGTAACATTTCTAGTTATATCTTCAAGCCTTCATGATAGCTTAATTGTCTCTGTGTCTATAATACATTATGGTCTTTAAATGTCATAAATTTGGATGTGAGATTACATGTTCTTGGACCTGGTGGTCGTTTTGGAGTAAAACATTTACTGTGTTTTTTTTTAAATTGTCATAATAAGTAAAACTGCAATTATATATCATTATTCATAACAGATTGTTTTTATTGTTTTTTATTTTATTTAGTTTGTATTTTTTATACATTTTTATTACTATATAAATTATAACACAAAAAATATAGAAAAAAATGTCATTTTGAACCTTTTTTCCCCTGGGTCTCAGGATGATAAAGCTTAGTTGCTGATATCATTTTAAAATGCACCAAAACTGCAGACCGCTCTCTGTTGCTGGCTGGTTCCATCTCTGCACAATGTCTCGGATTCTTAAAGCAGTCACTGTGACTCACTAGTTCATGACTGACACGAACTGCTTGCTCTACCCACGAAACCTGCGCCAAAGCTTTGCTTCCTTTGAGTCAGTTACCAAAGCGGTCACATGGTTGTGTGTACCGAATGAAGCTTCGGACGTCATTGATCACGTGTGTAAACACCTCACAGCTAGACCAATGAGGGTTTGTAGCTGGAGGGGAAGGCACCGCGTGTTTTCCCTTGGCTGGTGTGATTCAAAACTGGAGATGTTAGTTATTTTTCCTCTGTTTGTAAGAACAGGGCACAATTATACTTAAGAATGCACTGGTTCCGTCGCCGCGGGTCAGATATGAAGGCGCTGCTTCATGTCCCGCTTAAGACTGGCCTGAAACGGACCAGTAGCATTCTGGTTATTCTCCGTTCGCAAACGGGGCTATGCTGTCATCGGAGATATATCTGATCTGTCGCCGGACTGTCAATATTCCAATGGGAACATCAGAATATTCACAAATGCGCGGAACAACACATCAAATATATCCATGACCACAGCAAGTAAGCGTAACAGTTTTACCCTTGTGATAATCTGACTCCATATTAAATTATAATTTAAAATTTGGGTTTAACTATACGTGGAACTTGGGCGTGGTTACACTCGACTCTATCTTGTGCCATCACTCCTCAATATATGCTCCCGGGTTTAGCACTATTGTTAAATCTCAGTTCGGTGAGGCCCCCAGAGGGTAGGAGGCGGACCACCATAATACATGCCTTCCTTTGTGCATAGATAGTTATGAGCCCAGGACAGTGCGTATCTATCGGGCTCCTTAAGGCGAATTTGACAAGAACCGGCGTATAACGCCCATGGGTCCTCTTAAGCCAAAACACCAGAACCAATACCACCAATTCCGTTAGCGGGCAGATCGTGGTCGCCTATCTACCTTGAAGACCTCACTAAAGACGTTTGCTGTACTAGACCCCTGATCAGTAGGTCCTAGTCATAATTGACCCCCTTAGTATTTAATCGGAATTTCGGCTGAAAAGAAGATAAAATGGATTAGAATCATGAAGACCACGCAAGTTAAAAATAAGAAGAATTTATTTAACAGGCAGGTAGGTAATTAGCTTCAAATTCACAATCAATTATAAGGTTTAAAAACATAAATACAGAGGAAAAAATTCTTACCAAGCCTGTTTAGCTACACACAAAATCACAGAGTCTGCGCAGTGTGGGAAGTCGATTGCGATCTTCCTTGTCTATCTACACACAGAGCACAGAGTATGTGCAATGTGGGAAGTCGGTTACAATCTTCCTCGATTGCTTTGTCTCCCTTCCTTTTAAGCCAAATCCCGCGTTTGGTCTAGGCGGCATTGCCATAAATTAACCTGGACGAATAATAAAATCTGGAATTTCGGCCCCCACCATTCGGAGGCTGTTAAAACAATTAGTGGGGAAATTGGGAAAAGGAGATGATTACCAGAGAGGACATTCCATTGTGATAGTTTTTTCCTGAGTTTCTGTAACTATGTTTTATTAAATTTTATTTGGTATGAAACATATTTCATTCAATTTTTTGAATTTTTCTGAATACGTCCATACCAAACATGTCCAGGGGATGTAATATTATGGTGCAGTTGTCATGAAAATACCCTTTTGTTTGACCATTTTACATGCAATCCATGTTATTACTACATTAGGCATAATACAGTAATATAATGAAAACATGTGCATGGTTTGTACGGTTTTCCGGGGTTTGTAAATAGGATAAACAGATGGTTTAAAGTCCAGATCCAGAAAAGAAAATAAAAAGTGTAATGACAGAGGGGACCACATAAGGTCACTGTGGTACTGTCAGGCACAGTTGCCCCACCATTTTGCCAGAGGCCTGATCTTAATGACCCCAACACACACACCCCCACAACCATAGACAAAGAGACCAGTTCCTCTTATCTTAGTTGTGTCCAGATGGCAACATTCCAGAGGCCCAATGGCCTGCTCATCCCGAGGAAGTCCGAGTAACTTTGTTTGCTTTAGCACACGGCTCTGGGTTCTTTGAAGTCCAGTGATGAGTCTCAGCCTGCAGGTTCATTCAAATGCCAGCCTTTTCTGGGTCCCAGTTTGACTTCCCTCTTACACGTGTTTATGGCAGAAACTAATCAAGCCTCGGCACACTGTTTCTAGTGCACTCTGGTGTTTTTATGGACACACGCTCCTGAGCTTCAGTATCAAGGGTAACACCACTCCTTTTGAGATGTCTGTATAGTACATGTATAGGGCCCATTTAAATTCTGCATTACATCCAGTTAAAACTACGTTATATTGTGTGTGTGTGTGTCTCTGTGTGTGCAAGCGAGTGTTCAGTGTGTGCTCATGTTGTGTGTTTGCAGGCTAATTTGGGTTGGAAGCCACTTGTGGTCCAGTCTTGTCTGATGTGTTCCTGTCTCCGTAGATAGGGGGCCCTGTTTCTATCTCTCAGAGAAGCCAAAGACCAAAGGAGGAACCCTCAGCAGTGAGAGGAAGAGGTACAGATGCATGAATCAGATATTTAATGTGATATGAGTTAGAGCTGCAGTAAGAGGATGAGTTTAACTGAAAGCTCTTTCTCCATGTGCTGTGAGTTAGAGCTGCAGTAAGAGGATGAGTTAGCGCAGATTGTCCCATGCAGTACCAGAAAAACCGAAAGAAGGCAACAAAAACTAGGCATTACCATCGTATAGTTAAACCTGATCATTCAACTTGTGATAACGTTGTAACACTGAGCTACTGTATACAAGCATTACACTAGATAGCAGTCTCAAACTCCGGACATTACACCCAAATAGGAGCAGAGGCATTTTGGATTACAGAAACTCTTACATAGACAAAAGAGCCATGGAGACACAAGTATTGAATATACCAAAAGTGAATCCAATGTAAGTACATTACATATGGACATTAAAACTTTTTTCTGAATGATTGTTTTGGTGATCTGAGGTGCTGTTCTGACAGCTTAAATGGAATACATTTTTTCATGCAAAAATAAGAAAGGCAAAGTAATTATGGAAAGTATAAAAAACATGTTTTATGATGTGGGTTTGTGTGCAATGAGTGATTGGGGGATGGGGAGGCTCCTTTCATTTTACTGACATTTATTGACATTAGCACTGATAAGGGAAGGGGTGGTGTTGTTGGCCAAAAAGGAGGCTGTTGCAGCCGTTGAACTTGAATTTGTGACGTGTTTGTAGCCCCTTTTTTAATAAATTGCAAATCTTTACTGTATCCCCATTCTGTGGGCGCTGCTGCCCATACCACTAGGGGGCAGGAGGGAAATATACCTTTCAGTGTCACTGTCACCTTTCAGGTGTAGGTGGGTGTATTATATGACATTCAGGTGTATGTGGGGTTTATTAAGTCATCGCCAGATGTGCAGTGACATAGAGCTGTGGTAAGAAGATGAATTTAACTGGAATCTCTGTCTCTATGTTTTGTTCACAGGGTCCAGGTAGAAAGAACAGGGTCACCTGCACCCAGCTGTGTGTCTCTGAAGAGTGATCATTCAATGGAACCTCAATTCAATTTCAGAGGAAAATTCACAGGTGACCAAAGGTAATTAAATAGGCTTAAATTGACACTACAATTTAACCCCTTATCCCCAAGTATTTAAAAAGGCAATTTCCACCTGGTTTGCAGTGCTCTTAAAGGTCCAGGAAACTAGATTTTTGTTATATTCCCCAGAAGTGACGACAGATTTTCTTCTTAATGCTTCTTTCATGTTTTTAACCGAATTAGAACCATTGAATTGTAATAGACACGGTTATATTATTGCGACCTGTTTAGCAGACATGGGCAGGTTGGGTGTGTATCCTGCGCTCATTAACATTCATACTTGTAAGACACATCATACAGTATGTAAACCGTTTCTCATCGCTAGCTCGGTTAGAGCTGGTTAGAGAAGATTGTCCCATGCAGTACCTAACAAAATGAAAGAAAGCAACATAAACTATGCGTTCCCATCGTATGATTAAACCTGAAGATTATTCAACTTGTAATAGCATTGTAACACTGAGCTACTGTACACTAACATTACACTCTATAGCAGTCTCAAATTCTGGACATTACACCCACATAAAGACAGGCTTTGATTCCACATGTCTTAGCTTGAAAACGTTTTAATTGTCGCTAGCTAATGGTAGGCATCCTTACCGATCCAGCACGTTCTGCGAAAAGTTATTTTGTTCTGAGAAAATGGGTAATGCAAATACTAACTGCACTGGTTATTGTAATACTGGAGTGCCTGTGGGCTCCAGAATTAAAACCCATTTCTTGTGGGTCTCTTCATTTTTGGCAAAAGAAAAGAATGTATTGCTTTGTCCACATCCAGAGAAGGGGCAATGCTTAGGCATTTTCAATTTATCTTGCCTAGCGTGCACAAAAGTGGCAAGAGCATTATTTACACATTACATGTAGAAAGAATTTCACTGGACTTAAGGGTTCGTTGCAGAACTAACACCCAATGAACCCTGCCCATTGCAAACCTGGCGTTTAGCCAAGGGAGAGAGCAAGCCAATTTCGGCACAGGCTTTTATTTGTTTTTTCTATTTTTGTTTTTTGCAATAATCGTTTGAAAGTATTTCTGGGCCATTCGTGAATGTAAACCATTAATAAAATGACACATCAGCAAAGAATTCACAGATTGTTGTGCCAATAACTAAAAGCAGTGAAATGTTGCAATGGATTTTCCAAGACATCACAAAACCTCTCCAAATTGCACATTTTAGATAACGTTTTGAACAGGTTATCTACACTACAAAACAAGTTTTCTGCTCTCAAAATCACATATTTTGAATTAATAACAGAGGTGAATCAGTTCTAACATGTTTTTGGGAGTTAATTTCTTACAGCAGTTAATATTATGCTGAATGTTGAAATACAAATGTTACATTAGCTGGAAGGAATTAGCAGAAATTATAAAAGAAAACGAATATTAGTTTGAGTTGAACTTGCTTTGCTGCTGCTGCCGTTACTCACTTTGCTGGATATTTCATCCATTAGATGCTTTGCAAAAGAAAGAGACGGTCTGTATCTGTTGCTGCTTTAGTGGCTGATTGCAATGTCAGCTGCAAATGTGTTGTTCACATTCCGAACATTCCACTAGTGTTAATTAATGGGACAATTTCTTGGTAAACATAAATACAATATGAATAAAAAATGTAAACAAAAATGGTAAATATCTCAAAAATATTTGCACTACTGACAAGAAAAGCACAAGCAACTAATTGAAGCTACAAGATGAAAAAGGTAGGTCTTGCTGAAAAACTGTAGGAGTAGCGTACAGGATGTTGACTTGATGTGGAATAAGAAGAAATAGTAAGGAGAACACTAAATTCAATTCAGTAAACTTACATGCCCACCAGGAGGGCTCTCACATGGTCTAGAGCACACTCTCCAAACCAATCGGAACTTCCTCAATATGGAAATAATTCCTCTAATTGAGATTTGCTTTTTCGAGCTCTTCAATTACTGTTATCACAGTGAAAAAAACCTTTTCTTCGATCCACCATAGTTATGAATTCATTTCATAGTACAATGCTAAGCTGTTTTGAGGGCGAGCTCGCTTCAGTCTGCATACACTCTCTGCTTGTCAGCACAATCTGCATTACGCACAGGGAGTGGAGGCAGATACGCACTTAGGTTACTAGTAAATGGCTGGACCCACAGACAGCAATGATGGTTCATTTG
>NC_057948.1:3715309-3733008 GCF_018555375.3 Anguilla rostrata
TTGGTATATCAGCTAGCATGTAAGGGGCCCAGAAAATTTAATGACCAAACCGAGTTTGGGTGTAAATAGAAAGCCGGGGCCCCATTTTACAGATCCCTGGGGGGCCCCCTGTGAAAGGGAGAGGTGAAAGGACGACCCCATCCAGGTGATTGGTAGACCTATCTGAAAGATAGGAAGCAAACCAAGCAGGGCAGTTCCAGAAATGGCCATCTCAGCCAAAGGTGGAGATGAGTAGTTTGTGGTCAACCGTGTCAAATGCTTCAACAGTTTAGTAGGATCAGGCAGTGGAAAGTGCCCCGTCACAGAGGAGGGCAGTCTCTGTGAGGTCGGATCAAAAGCCAGATGGTAAAGGCAAAAGGTTAACCAGCATTTATACAGAAAAAGGACAAAGTTATTACATGAAGGACAAATTTTTAGATTAACTATTTTTTTTATTTAAGTTTTGTTACATCGTTCTGTGACTCGGGTTTTGTTTGCTTTTTATTAAAAAGAATAGCCGCATTAAATGTGAAATCAATCCGTTTCTGTCGGCCCACTGTCATCAAGTAGATCTTTTTTGACAATAAAGGAAAACATTTGTTTGGCGGTAGGCTCTGTTGGAGCTCTCCCCCAACCACGCAGCTGCGTGGATAAGGCCCCGGGGGCCAGCACCCAAAACCCCCCCCTAGAGGGGTACACACAGAACAGATCCAGCAGCAAAGCAAGTTTTTAAACGCATAGGAGGGAAATGAAATTTTTTAACACATAGGAATGGAGAAATGAAAATTTTTGCAATAGGATGGGCTGGGGTGGGGGAGGGTTTTTAAAAAAGCAAAGTGCAGCAGTTGCATGCAGGAGGAGCAGCCGAATGAGAGAGGGAGGCTGTTTAAGTAGACCCCCCTTTTAAAGTGAAGTACTGGATAGGGAACATACTCAGCTACCCATCAGCTGATTCACCCAGAGCGTTTAACTCTTTTGGCCGCCAGAACTACGCGTGCTCCATATTTGCCAGAAAAACCCCTTTTTTCATGGGGGAAACCCATTTTGGGAACAAGCTAGTTGCTCCATACGTTTGGGTTGGGGCTTCCCCCGGGGCGCGTACTGCTGCCCCGGTGCCGGATTTCAGGCGGGAGTAACGTTTGCCTGAGGAAAATCAGGCTGTTCCTGATACCTTCCCCTGCACCTCAAAGCCTAAATGGCACAAGTGAATTGTCATGTGGGGTTTTTTTTACAGTACATATTAACTCCATAACCTTTTATTGCACTTTTTTTCTGCTTTTTTTAAAAATTTGTTTATTTGAATTTCAGTTGTAGTGCGAGGTCTTTGAGTAAATCCCCATCTTTTTTTGATGTTGATTGATAATATGCCCAGAAATAATTGTCCTCGGAAAAATAAATTTTTTTAATTTGAACATTTTGGCATTTTTGGGGCTGCACAATCTTATTTCCTAGATGGGATTTAATGAGCTCAAAAATAAATTTGGGGGGAAAAAGAAAAAAAACAGAACAAAAGGAAAAAGGGTCCTGTTGTATTGCCCCAGGGTGCTACATGAGTCTTGTCACAATCTAATTTCACAAACTCCCCTTCTGACGAGACCGAACCCTGAGTTTTCTGAGCTCTGAAAGAAAGTCCACCTTGGGACGGGGCGACGGGTCGCAGTGTGCTTTGTTTTTTCAGCCACGAACCGATAACCCAGACGCGGGGTTTGGGGCGGAGGGAAAAATTAGCAATTAACTTATCTACCGTATGTCAGATATCAAGTGTTCTTTTTATTGGCCCCCGAGAGAGAAACGTGATCGGGGTAAATTTTGGGCTTAAATACGCAAACCTCCCTTCCCCCCCATGAATAACAGAAACGCCCTTTACCCCACTTGATACCCTTATCTGGGCAGGCGCAGGGTCCCACTCCGCGGGTTTGTCCGGGAGAGAAAAAACGAAGCAAAGTTTTAAAAGGGTCAGAGGCCCAGGGGGTCAGGAAAAATAAAGATCCGGTTCTGTTTGATCTTAAGTTTAAATGCAATTTGTGGCATTTAATTGAAATCATTGATTGGAAAATCTTTATGTCTATGTTAGAAGAAGAAGTAAACTTCCATGCTTTTTATAGGTATACAAAAGCTGAACAGAATTACCTCTTATACCCACCTTTATTTCCTGTTTGGTCTTTTTAGAAAGGAACTAAATTCATGAATAGTTTTGGGAATAAACCATGAATATTTTGCCCTGCTTTCAACAACATAAGGTCACTTTAATGTAATAAGTACACTGTCAGCTTTTAGATAGACCAGTCCTTTTGTTAAATGAGCCTGCCTCCCCGCCCACCCCCCAACTTTCCACACCTCACCTTGGCATCTCTCAATCAGGGCAAACATGCTCAAGCCATGCTGCGTTAAGTGTTTATGATGACCTCAGGAAAAAAAGTTGTCTTGTATTTGGTCTTATTTTGGTGGTGGTTTTTTGGTTGTGCATTTTAGCTAATTTCATTGTTCCTATGGCACTGAAACAGGAAGAGGGTAATACTTTGGTATGGTCTGCCTTATCAGTCTTCTCTCTTTTTTGGTAAACCCAAATTAGCATGTTGTTTAATTTCTTTTGTTTTGTTTTTTACCTTGATGCAGTGAGCCTGCATTCAATGAGTGCATGATTTCAAGAGGTATCATTTCAATTCACTATTTTAATTGACTCCCTTTTTTAATAAAATTATTTAGTCTTCTTACTGATACATAATTTTTTTTGGCTTGTCACTTGATTCGACCAGGTTACTGTCGACTGACCTATCAAAGGGAAATTTTTCTAATTAATTTATAAATGTCATTTTCAATAATAATTGTTAAATTAAGTCAGTAAAATACATTTTATATGTAGGGTTAAAGGGGAGGTTCTTGCACGCAATACCCCTTGTGTTCAGTATTCAGAGTGCTGAACTTTTAAAAGGGCATTGACTAAAAGTACTTGTTGAGGTGGCACGGTGGTGCAGTTGGTAGCACTGTCACCTCCCCAGCAAGAGGTTCTGGGTTTAACTCCGGTGTCACCCCACCGAACTACCCCCATAGAGACAGAAGAGCGGACACAGGGAGTTTGGAAATTCCAGATATCTCTAAAGTTTATTGGGGAGCGAGAGAGCGAACCCAACAACACCAAACGAAAAACCTTCGCTCATCACCCTCACGGGATCTGGCAAAAAACAATAAACTAAAATAACAAAGACAAAAAAAAGAAATTATCAAAGCACTTTTCAGCCTTTTCTCTGGTCTGTACGTGCTCTCTCTCCCATCGTGGGGGATCCCGGTTTTCAGACCTACTGTGGAAAGAAGCAATTTTAAATCCTGGATTGATTTCAAAACATCCCAGGTGTGTTTTGCTTAACCAGTTGGCGTGGTCCTCTAATTACCCTGAATTCTCCCTGAAACTGAGCCCTGCCACATCCGACCTGGGCCTTTCTGTGTGGAGAATGGCCTTTATTTGCATGTTCTCCCCGGTCCACGTGGGTTTCCTCCGGGTACTCCGTTTCCTCCTACAGTCCAAAGACATGCAGGTAGCTAATTGAAGACAGTAAAGTGCCCATAGGTGTGAGTGTGGTGGCGCATGGTGGTGGTGTCCTTTGATAGATTGGCAGCCTGTCCGGCCCAATGCACTGGGATAGGCTCATTACATTACATTACAGGCATTTAGCAGACGCTCTTATGCAGAGCGATTACACAACATTTACATAGCATTTTCTTTTTATATTGTATCATTTATACATGATAGATGTCACTCCGACAGTGCCTCCTGGGGTTTTACATGCAGTATTGAAATGGAGTAATCTTTGTCTGATGTTACGTGTGCATGTAAATACACTGCTGTTTGAGTTTTAATCACAATAGAGACCGCTGCTGGGTCCGTGCAGCCTGCTCACTGGCTTATTCCTGGATTTAATGTATAAAACACAATGTGCAGATGTTCCCCTGTCATACAGTACTACACTGCTGCCTGCTCTCCATGGGAGTATCGGGGCTCCCCACTCCCTGCCCACTGATCCCATAGCAGTGTTCAGCACCAGGGGGTCCTGAGACGGCCAGCACAGGGGCTCAGCTGATCCCTTAGCAGTGTGTAGGATAAGGAGATCCTAACTAGCTGGTTGGTAGCGTCGGCTGCCTAGCATGAGGAACCTACAACACACAAACCAGATTTGTGTAGGTCAACAACCGTCTGTATCTTCTGAGTTGAAGCTCTTTGGTTTTCCCCATGGTCATAGATGACAAAGGGATTTTGTATGTGTGCAACATTATATTTATACGCCAGTGATTCAAGGAATTGTGAAAGGCAGCTATACAGTTTTCTGGGGGCAGTTCTGGAGATCAATAAAATAAAAATTTCTTCAGATGCCACTTTGTTTAGTTTTATTTTAAATATTCATTAGGGGTGCCAATAATTTTGACCTCTAATGCTTTTGAGAAAACTGCTATTACTCAAAAGTTTTTTTAAAGAATTTTTTTTTTTTATTAACTGAAAGTAAGTAGTTTCTCCAAATGTTTGAGCGGACAATTTGCATCATTGGGTATATTGATTGTCTTACACAATAATTTTTGCTAATTTTCATAAAGAGTGCCAGTAATTCCTGAGTTGAATGTATAAACTTTTCTTTGCAGACTGATCAGCTGTGTCCTTACGCAGAAGTCCTGCAATATTGTGGCCTCAGCTCTCCAGTCATCAAACCCATCCCTGAGAGATCTGGACCTCAGCTACAATAACCTGGGAGATTCAGGAGTGAAGCTGCTCTGTGGATTGAGGACTCCAAACTGTAAACTGCAGAGACTGGGGTGAGTAGTGCTGTGTATTGTGTGATTTTTAAATTGGTAGAATTTGTGATGATGTGTGTAAGAGTGTGATTGTATCACCGGGTGGAAAAAACCTCATAATATTCAGAACCTGTAACCAGAATGTTTATGTGTGAATACGAGTTAGCGTATAAGCACATTAACAGGGGTGTGCTCATATGAAATGATGGGCGGCAAGACATTGTATCCTGGAGAGACTATCTACTGCTGCCAGGCATTCGTTCAAGTGTTCTGTGACATCAAGACCTTCAATCATAGGAATCCAGGAATCAAAAAATAACAACTAATTAAAGCTTACCCCATCTGGGTGAAGAGACTAATCCAAGTCTAAATATCCCAGGGCATGACCTCTGTATTATTTTATTGAATGACTTTCAGATCCATCTGGGCACTGACTCTAACAGCGACCCCAGAGGAGCTGCACATCCTGCTAGTGAAACTAACAATATGCCCAGTGAGTAACCCAGTTAAGGTGTTACCTCAAAACTTTAAGTTACTGTCATAACCCCAGTTCTCTGAGATCCACCTATGGGGAATGACAACCGGTCATGACTTGTGTAGAAGCATCCAATTGCTCCAAGTCTGGCTCTGACAGACAGTAGCTTGTCCAATGCTAAACGAGGCTACCGCCCTCTTGGAAGAGCACATAGGACCCTGCAGTATTACTACTCCTCAGTGAATGTATTCACTTCACATAAGTGGCAGGCAGGGCAGTCTTGGTGGATCTCTCCACCGGGGTTACGACCAGGGGTTAAATTGGGGGTAGACCCGGGTGGACAGGGTCCACCCACCTTTGGTAAATAAATAAATAATTTCGACCGGCAGTTTTACAAATAACTATGACAATCCAGTCCATTTTTCGTAGGCTCCAGTCCATGTGTTCCCTCTAGCCAGTTACTCGCTCAACCAATCAAAGAACTGAAGAAAAAAAACTCAGGAGGAACAGTTGTTCATATAGACAGGCACAGAAAGGAAATTATCGTTGATTGTCTTGATTGTTAGGAAGCGGGCGCGGTACGTAATTTCATTAACATGTAATTTCATCTATGCAACATTTTAAAGAGAGATGAATAAACAGCTGCCACGAACGCCGGCTATTATTAACGGCAACTTTGATTGTTGAGCAAAATCAGCAGGTTGCTGGTCAGCAGATAAGATAGGATTGAATATTTCTCACATAGCCTACATAACGTTTTATTCAGCGGTGACTGGTGAGCTGAAAATCGGTGGGGCGCAAAACTTTCCTTTAAACTAATCATTGATCTCAATATGTTTTCATTAGTAATTTCATTCATAATCAAGCGTGCCAACGATCGGATTAATCAAATGGCAAGTAGCCTAACATACAGCGTCTTCATACCGTGGTGGAGGGATTAAATCATAAATTCAGTTTATCCGTTAAAAATTCGTTTTAATCACCAAGTAGTCTACACTTAACAAGATACACCAGTCTATTATCTACTGTGTTAGTTTTCAGAATAACCCAGCAAAAATAAAACCTGCATTTCAATTTTATTTACAATCTAGGCTACGTATTGCAGATATTTACCATGAATACGAGTGCGGAGAAAGTGCATGTGTCCGCAAACAATGTTGATTAAAAATGTGCACAATTTCGTGCTGCAAATGAAAATACATGTAGGCTATAAGGCCTAGGTTACTCGCCAAAACTGCCTATTTGGGGAGAGCTGGCTATATATTATAGTATTGAGTAGCCTATTTTGTGGATTAATTGTATTGGTGCTCAGTGAAAATCGGCGGAAGATTCCGCCACATGCTTAGTGATTAAAACTGATTTTTATAAATTGCATTTATCATTTAATCTCCCTAACGCAATGCGAAGACGCTGTGTCCCTTTCCAATTGATTAGTCAGATGTTTGCATGCTTGTTAATCACTGAAAATTAAAACAGTTTGAGATCTGTGACGATGTGTAATGCTGGACCCAAACGCAGGACTCGAACACGCAGGCTTAGGAGAAAAGCAACCGGTTTATTGAGAGGTATCCAAACTGAGCAGGGCAGTTCAAAACCGGAACTGGACTATGAAAGGCTGGAACCGGACTGGAGCCGGAGCAGGAGCAGGTCCGAGCAGGGCTGGAGCTGGAGCAGGACCGAACAAAAACAGGAGCAGGCCCGAGCAGGCACCGGAGGACATCAGGACTGGACAGAGCTGGACTGGGAGGACGGCGTAGGGCTGGCTGGCACGGCTGATAGGGAACGGGAAACGCAGACAAGACGGGGACGAAGACACCAGACCAGACAAACACGACAACAGGAAAAACACAGACTGGAAACCCGAACGCAAAGTGGCGAGTAAAAGTGGATAAGAGCTAGGAAAAAACCGGGGAACAAGACTAAAGAGAGTTTGCCATCTTTTACGCAAGCCGACGAGAAGTCTCAACGAACAGAGGCAACGATCTGGCAGAGAGTGGTAGGCGAGCCGAGAATAATTACTGGTGAGCGTGACGGAAAGCGTGCGGAATGCAGGGGAAACAGGTGGGTAAAATTAGGTATTCAGGGATCGTTGAAACCGAGACCCGCCTCCGCTGTGGAGGCGAGCAAAGGTGGTGAAAAAAGAGACAAGATACACGAGGCAAAACAGAAAACATGAGCAACGGCGGGGACGTGACAAGATCAATGATTAGTTTAAAAGAAAGTTTTGCGCCTCACCAGTTTAAAAAAAAAATGGATAAAGGAGGTAGAAAGTGAGGACAAGAGGAGGATGACCGATTATTTTCGTGGGTAAAAAAAATTCTCAGCATTAATGACACTCAATAAACTTGAAATATATTATGTAAAAGTTTGCATCAATAGTATACATTCTTTTCAAAACATTATTTTCCTTAATTACAAATATGCGCACAATACATTAAAGATACAACTGTTTTGAGCTGAGACATTCATTGTACTTTTTTCACCCACCTCCCACCGGATCTCATGGTCCACCCACATCCCAAATCCCAATTGCACCCCTGGTTATGACAGTTAACCTAAAGTTATCTTTCATCATGTTGTGTTTGAGATCCACCAATGGGGAGATATGGACAACTCCCAGATTGTCCTATGCTCACAGCTGTGGCTCGATTGCTTGAGCCTGACATGCACTTCCTGTTTGTGGTAGAGAGAGAGAGGAAGGAGTCTTGTGGAGTTTGGAAATGTTAGTTACAGGATTGTATTGTGCTTTGAAGTGTGTATTTGTTATTTCATTTCAGTTTTTTTTTTTCATTTGAGATTGTTTTGCTCCTAAGGTGAAAATCTTTGTTGCCGTCAGGATACAAGGAGGGAATTTTCCACTTTTTTCCTCCCTAACCGGTTAGCTAATTCGGCCACCTTCTTGCAGACAGGAGGCTTTTTGGTTGTTCGCTTTCCCAGGAGCAAGATATAACTGTTGTTAGATAGTTTGCCTTTATTGTTATATGCTAATGTTAGCAGTAGTTTAATATAATCTGGTTTTGGATGAATTTTGTTTTATTTTGTCCTCTTTATTTATTTATTTTTTATTTCACTTTTATTTCACCAGGCAAGTCATTAAGAACAAATTCTTATTTACAATGGCGGCCTGGCGGCGTCCTGAGATATATGAATAAAATATTACCTGGGTTCCTTCAATTATTGCTATTTAGTAATTGCTATTTTGTAAAAGGTAAGTTAGTTCATTTAACCCAATTAATTTTGCACCTGGTCATTCTTATTTGAACACTTAATATTAGTTAGTTTAAAGTGCCTCCCCAGTTTCTGCTGCTAGTTGTGTCGTGTCTAGGAACCGACAGACTTCAACGCCAATCTGTAGAAAACAATTTCACGAGGGAAAAGACACAACAGCAGCAAGCTCTTCAGAAAGCTTAGACTTTATTGCACAGGTGCACAAAGCCGAATCAATTCAGCCGAATTGAACCTCGATTGTCAGTTTTGCATACATTTTATACACAAATTGTACCCCACAACTCCCCTTAACACATTTCTAAAAATACCAGCCATCTGGTCTTCTTGGCACCATAATGATTTTAATTTCCTGCTCTTGGGTCAACCTGACCTTCTTGGCACCAAAATGATTTTCTGTTCTAAGGTGATCTCATCATTGTGGAAAGTTACCCCAACTTTCCCTTTAGAAAATAACAGTCTTTACTCTGTAATTTTCCATTGTGCATACAAGTTACAGAGTTATAGCCTCCTGTACTTTTCTACTGTATTCAGGTTACACAGGGGTCACTGTAAAGTATTAGTCTTCTAGCACTTCTATTTGGTAATAGCGTTTTGTTAGTTTTTGGATTATATTTTAGCAATATATGATTAGTTTCTTGGTTAGTGTTATCTGCTGAGTGAGTAAGTGTGATTTTTCTTAAGCCTTCTGCGCTTGCCTTTTTTTCTACAGTGGATACTGTGGTTTCTTGCGTTTCCATAAGCTTTGCTGCAACTACTGATATAGATTTATTGGATTACATATTGATTATATGAGTGTATAGTCATACATATGATATATTTTTATCATGAAGCATTGAGAGTTTGGGGGAAACAGTGTGATCAACATTGATGGGACTTTCCTAATTTAACATGTGACGCCATCACAATCATGGGGAGTCTCAAAATTTTCCTACAGTTGTCCAGAGCCACTTAACGCGTTTTTAAATTGCGGTCTTGGTGTCTCCGTCTCAGCAGGTAGGAGATCTCCTAGAGCATACAGACAAACTCCTTGAGTTCTGTATGTAGAACGAGGGGCCATAAATAGAAATTAGCTAAATATCAGTCACTGTTTGGAATGGCCTGCCAGGTCATGTAGTAGGGGCAGAAACTCCAGGGACTTTCAAGACTAGGCTTGATACAGTGTTAGATGCTGTCTAGTTTGTAGGTAATCAGAGCACTAGGTACAGTTTTGTTTGAAAATTGGCCAGCATTGTTGGGCTGAATGGTCTGTTCTCAGCGTATGTTATGTTATGTTATGTTGTTATGTTATGCTTTGTTAGTTGAGACGCTGTTGGAAGTGAAGTCTGTTGGGAATCTTCTCCTTTTGTGGAACCATGTTGGGACCAGTGAAGTAACACACTGATGACCACTTTCCAGTTGAAAAGGTTTTATTACGATGCACAAAGGGAGGCTCACCACGGTGCCTCAACAAGCGCTCCGTCTGAATCTCAACGAGACAGCCACAAGTGAGGGCTTAACTATTCTGGTCAGTGATTATTGCCAAATGAGAACATTCCCAGGAAGGAATAAACATTTCACCAGACTCCCCGGGGGCCACCCATTTGATCTGCAGGTGTTGTATTGCCTTACGATGATTGAACTCTATATGTGGCCATCTGTCGCTAACAGTGGGAAGTTGTTGCAGAGTGTGTGTTGGTGTGTGTGAATGTGAATGGGGAGGGTGTTGTCTGGCACATCTTGTGTAGGGCAGTACTAAAGACATTCCACTGCCCAAAGCTATAGCCAGGGTACAGGAACAATGTGAAGTACTAAAACCCATAGCAGATGAGGGGAGATGTGTTCACCTCACACAGAGCTCACCCCCAGAATTGAGTGGGCTACTGGCCTCCTGGTGACGTTCAGGCGGTAGAACCTCGCTAAAGTATCTGGAGAAACCCAGCATGCCGCTGAATAAATTTCCTGTGAGGAGACCCCATGGAATAGGGCCCACGGTGCAGCCATGCCCCTTGTAGAATGAGCATGTGGAGAACACACACAGGACACAGCATATGCAGCCCATGCTGCTGTTCAGAGGAGAAAGGTGGTGGGTGAAAAGCGGCAAGCTCCAACACCTCACATGTGAAAGCTGGGAAGCTTTTAGGGATAAAGGCTGGATTGAGCTTAAGAAAAAGCCTATTCATTTTAGGGGAGAATATTGTGCACGAGAGTTGCACTGAGAGCGCATGGAGGTCACTGACTCACTTATCTGAGGCTAGTGGAAGCATCAACGCTGTCTGGAGAGACAACAATTTTAATCTAATTTATAAACTCAAACGGCCTTACAGGCCGAGCCTTCAGCACCTGTGATAAATCTCAAGCTTTTTAGCAACAGGCAGAGAACAGTGAGCCCCCTTCATGAACCTGTGAATGAGGGGGTGCTGCCCCACTGAATAGTCTCTGAAACCAACATGACAAGCAGTGATAGCTGCCAGGTAGATCTTATTGGTAGAAAAGGATTTCTCTTTATCCATAAGGTTCTGTGAAAAGCACAGCACGTCAGAAACAGAGCACTGGTAAGGCACTGACTGACGAGAGGCACACCATCTTTCTAACACCTGACACTTATTGTCATAAAGTGACCTGGTAGAGGGCGCTCTCGTGCTCTGGATGGTTGCAGCCACGCGAGGGGGAAGCCCTAATGCGTTGAGGTTATGCCTCTCACTGGCCAAGCCCATAGAGCTACTCGCTCAGGGCAGGGGTGGTGTATTTCCCCGTTCACCCGAGACAGGAGGTCCATGCGTAGTGGGAGCGTGCATGGCTGTACATAAAGGAGAGGGATAATCTCTGCCAGCCATGGCAATTTCTGCCACCTGCGTGCGATTAGGATCATTGTGAAGCTCTGCTCTCACTCTGGCTGGAGTGGGAGAGATGAGAACAAGGGGGGAAAACGCCTCTGAAGTGATCTACAGCTGCACGGCCAAATCTCTGCCATAGCATTTCCTCAGTCTGGAGATGGAGACACCATTCCCTGTACAGTGGGTTTCCCCTGACAGCAGATTCACACCTGTGTTCTGAATACCTGGAACATGGGTCACGCGTAACCACAGAAAGTGACGGCTGCTCCAGACCAACAGTCTGTGGGCTAGACCATGGAGCTGGAGGGAGCGCATGCCACCTTGGTGATTGACATAGGGGCGACATAGCTCAGGAGGTAAGACCGATTGTCTGGCAGTCAGAGGGTTGCCGGTTCAAACCCCGCCCTGGGCGTGTCGAAGTGTCCTTGAGCAAGACACCTAACCCCTAACCTCTAACTGCTCTGGCGAATGAGAGGCATCAATTGTAAAGCGCTTTGGATAAAAGTGCTATATAAATGCAGTCCATTTACCATTTACATATGCTACCGCAGTCATCGCAGCGTACGAGCACATGATGTCCCCTTAGACAGGGAAGAAAATATCTGAGAGTCATCCGTATAGTTAGTAGCTCCAGATAATTGATGTAAGCTGAGTGCAGCTGGGTTGCCCACGTCCCATTCACCATGCGACCCTCCTGAGTGCCCCCCCCAGAGAGGGATGCATCTGTCCTCACGTCTTTCCACATGAGAATGATCCTGAGAGGGGTTCCCTGAGTGTACAGTAAAAGTCTGTGTTTTCCTAGTGACGCAGAGCTGCATAGCACTTGTGTGATACTGTGAGACAGCGATGGAGATCGTGGAGGGATGAAATCCACCCCATAATGGTGAAACCACACTGTACGCAGTAACGCCAGGCAGTGACACCGCCTCCATTCATTTAAATGAGAGGTGGCAGCACATCAGCAAGGCGGTGGGAGAGATGACCCAAGTTTAACATCAAACCACAGGCGGCACAACTACGCGTTGTGGTAACCAATCAGATTTGACCTAAAAATAAGTCAAGTAAATTGTCCCCCTTTCATAATTTAGTTCCACATTCTATAGTTCCACAATGGAGGACTCCCTTTAATTGTCGTAAATCCTGCGCTGCCCTCCTGCAGAGACGCTGACCAGAGGAACGCAGCGTGGAGGAAAGTCTCTGAAGTTGTCCGTGGCTCTGCTGTGTAGACAGTCATTAGTCTATGTACAGTATTAATTTCACAGAAGATGCAAAGCTGCTGACGAACTACTGGCTAGTCGATATCAGATAAGCTAATGAAGTCTGTCTGCATGAATGCCAATGAATGTATATTCTGCTGTATTGCAAACAATTTTTTTTTTTTTAAACGTCTGTTTATTGGTATTTTAGTTAATAAAAAAACAGTAATCACTGTATACAAATAATATAAAATGTTGCAAAAACAATGCAAAGTTTTCATCAACCAAGGTACAAAGCTGATTTACGTGGTGATTATTGACATCTTATATTAGGTATAGCCTAGTTATTGTAGTAAAGAAATTAAGAGGGTGTTTATTTCCTGGCCTCTACATAATCAATAAAGGGTTGCCAAGTCTTATGGAACTTCTCAGTGGAACCTCGTAGGGTGAATGTGAGTTTTTCCAGTTTAAGGTGTTGCATTACATCTTTGACCAACGCAGTGTGAGTGGGAGGCTGTGTCTGTTTCCAGTTCAACAGAATTAATCTGCATGCCAGAAGGGTTATGAACCTTGCCACAGTGGAATTGAGTCCTCTAAGAGGACTATCCTCTCCTGGCACCCCAAATACTGCCAATACTGGGCCAGGTTCTATCATGTGCCCTAGGATATCAGACAGAGTTTTAAAAATAGAATTCCAAAAATTGGATAGTTTTGGGCACAGCCAGAATATGTGCCCCAACGAGGCAGGAAATACACCACAACGGTCACACAAAGGATCTATATTAGGATACATTTTAGAAAGCTTGACCTTTGAAAGATGAAGACGATGGAACACCCTGAACTGAACAAGACCATGCCTGGTACATATGGATGCTGTGTGCACACCCTCCAGTGCCTCTATCCATTGCTCCCCCATTAAGCTAATGCCTAAGTCCTCCTCCCCAGCGGATTTCAGAAAATCTAGGGGTATATCTAATTGTTCAGACATAGGATTATAGATATAAGATATTACGCCCCCTAGATGAAGGATCAACAGAAAACAAGGATTCCATCTGGGTGTTACTAGGTGCATTAGGAAAGGTAGTTGTATTAGATCTAATACAGTTGCAAATTTGTAGAAATCGAAAGAAATGGGTTTGAGGCAGATGAATTTACTGCGTAGTAATTCAAAAGAAGGAAACATGCCATATATATTTATATTATATATTGCAAACAATTTTATTTTAAAAATAAAATAAAATAAATGATAGCAGCACAAATGTTTTACCAAAGGAACTGGTGATTTGAACAAGAACGTTTATCAGATAACAATGAAGCACATCCTGATCTAGTTGTGAGAGAAACGTAGACTAAGTGAAATCAAGGTGACCATAAAATGAATAATATATTAGTTGCTTGTTGTTCGTGATCATTTCTACCAGCCACCTAGCTAGCTAACCAGATCTAAATTTCGATGACATTAGCTGGCTAATCCAATTCAGATAATAACAAAAACCAATAATCCTACTTCTATTTATAAAGTGCTCTCCCTCCAAAAATTTGAAAACAAGCAGGAATGGATCCTATTTGGTCACAAAATGAATAAGGGAGCCTAGCCTATCATAATAATTCAAATACAATATCTTACATTTTCATCATTACATTTTTAAATTACATTTATTTGTAATGTAAAAATGTAATGATGAAAATGTAAGATCATTTTAAAAGTTTTTATTCAAAAAGGACAATGATATGAAAAACAGCATTAAACCCAGTCAACATTTAACAAACACAAGTGTCTGTCATAAAATAGGTGACGCCCACAAGCGGCCGATTGTGGGACGCGGGAGCGGTGCCAGGCGGCTTTGCCAGAATCAGTGTGGCTTCACCATAACAACCACAGTGGCAAAACCTGAGAGGCTGACACCATCAGCCCCTGCAGTCTGAGGCGTTTGTGATACTGCACTCTTGAGTCTGGTTTGAACTAAGAGAGGCATACCCTGAGAGATAAAATGGAGTCTGCTGATAGGCAAACTCACATGGATACAGAGTATAAATCAAGTCCCAAGAACATTACACTCCAGGATGGGGAGAGATTGCTCTTGGGGAGGTTTACTCTGAAACCAAGAGACAACACATGGGGCCAGAACTCGCTGAGTGTCCTACACAACTGGGTTTTGAATTGGCAATGATCAGCCAATAGCCTGGACCAGACCCGCCTCTACCCAAAGACAGAACACCCGTGGACTCAGGGAAAGACCGAAGAGTAGAACTGTGTATTTTATGTGAGGGGGATAAATGCTTACGTGGAAGAAGGCATCTTTCAGATTTACTGATATGTAATAGTGATGTTAAGTTAATCAATTAACTGTTAATTCTTAATAAGAATGTTTATTGATGAATTTCTATAGATTAAACAGTTGAATTTCAATAAACCATTTCAATGAATAACCTAATGTTGGTGATTAGATATCAAATTAAAGAGACGTTTCTAAAATGTTAAATTAGAGAGTCACGGTTCCCTTGACTGGCAGCATTAGTGGAACGTTATTGGTCCATTCCTGGAACATCAGTGCCATCTGAGCGCGTCTTCTCAGCTGCTGGTTTCGCCTTCAGCAGACTGCACACCAGACTGACCCCAAAGCACATAGACGTGCTCATATTCCTTAACAAAAATGCTTAAGTATTAAGTGAAGCATATTTTAAGTAATTCTTTTTATGGGCCATGGAGTAGATTTTACTCTAATCGGTTGATCATTAATCAATTATTAGGTGCCGACGATTGATCAAGAGAATTGCACAAAATTTTCCAGTCGTTCTGACATATTTATTCCTCTTAAACATGGGAGCGCTCTCTTGTGTTTAAGAGTAAATGACTCTGTTGAAATGGGGGTTTCACTCTAAACTGGAGTCTGTAGCCCTTGGCTATTGTCTGTAGCCCTTGGCTATAGTAGCGCTGCAGTGTTCTATGTGCTCTTCCAGGAGGGCGGTAGCCTCCTTTAGCATTGGACACGCTACTGTCTGTCAGAACCACACTTGGTGCAATTGGATGCTTCTATGGGGGTCTGGACCGGATGTCATTCCCTAAAGTTGGCTTTCAAACACAAGATGATGAAAGAGAAGTTTATTTATGGCACCAATGCAGTGATTGGTTCTTGCAGAGATGCACACTTCAGTCAGCGTATAAGTAAGCCATGTACTTTGGATGCGCTGTAGGAGAAAGAGCACTTTATGACACAGTATGAGAGTTGCCAATAACCATGAATAGAAAGCTTTAACAGTGTTAAGAGGCAATCATTTTATTTACAAGACATGGCAAGATGGACTGGACACTATGATATAAGAGAGGAAAGGACATGCACCGAAGAGATTGTAAGATAAAGAAAAGGAACACAAAGAAATTGTGATGCATACCAAAAATGCTTTTTATGAAAGGACTTTGGATAATGAAGTAAATTGTTTGAGCTTCCCTTAAATGCTATCCAGAGAACATCTCCCGCAATCCACAGTAGTTTACATTTGACAAAATAGAGTCTGACCTGACCAAAACTCTAGTACCTACCCCCATCCCCACCAGACCACGCCCCCCCCCCATTACATTACACGGTATGGGGGCACTGCATGGTAATTATCCATTTTACTAGTGGTGTGTCCTAATGATTGAATCTATCATTCCTGTATGTGTTGCATACTCCTCCTGCAAGGGTTGACAGAGATTGTCCTTCTAAGGACTGTTTTATACTTCTGTGTAGTCTGCATAGTTTGCATGATTTGCATTGTGTGCAACATTTGGGGCAGAGCATTTATATGGCATGTTATACAGGTACAGGTTGTGATTTTCCACCCACTTACAGATACCTTCAATTCCATATCTTTCATCTCCTTTAATGAACTTTTATCACATCCATACTGTATGCTGTGGGAATGAGGCACAGACGAGGCAGACAGTGCTGGCAACATGCCTGTAGAGGACTTTTATTGTTCATAACAAGAGAAATCACCGCGCTCACCTGTTTTAATTTGTTTGATGCGTAGAAACCGAAGAAATATCATCAATTGAAAAGAAATTCGTTCGCACTCAAAAAAATGGCTACAAAGCTTCAAAAAAATGTAATTATTTATTTTTTTATTAGTTTTCTTTAATGCAGATTCATGCACAAACATTTTTGCGTGTTGCCTTCTTCAGTGTGCAGGTACAATGATTAAGACATTCCACCTTCTTATAAACAGGTAACAGCTGCCTTTCATTAGGGCTGCTGGCCAATTATTATGAGGCAATTATTTATTAAGGCTGCTAGACAATCATAGTGAGACAATAGATAAATGTGTAAATTGGTTAACAGGAGCAATCTTGTAATTTAATATCTCTCTGTGAATCACCCTGCCATACCTGTACTATATGCATTGCCTAAGATTCATAAATCCCTTGAAGATCCTCCTTTGAGGCCTATAGTATCAGGCACCAGCTCCCTTACTGAGAACATTTCTCGGTTTGTGGACTTTCACGTTTACCCCATAGTTAAGCTATTACCATCATACTTGAAAGACACCACAGATTTTTAGTGAATTTACAAGCATTGTCAAACATAGATGAAGATGACTTTCTGGTTACATTAGATGTTGGTTCTCTATACACCTCCATACCTACGAATCCCGGCCTGGAGGCTCTGAGATTCTTTCTTTCCAATCATGAAGGTAGTGTGCCTACTGAGTTTATTATCAGTCTCACTCAATTGGTGCTCACAAAAAATTATTTTCTCTTTGATAAAGATTACTGCACACTGAAGAAGGCAACACACCAAAATGTTTGTGCATGAATCTGCATTAAAGAAAACGAATAAAAAATAAATAATGACATTTTTTTGAAGCTTTGTAGCCATTTTTTTGAGTGCGAACCAATTTCTTTTCAATTGATGATATTTCTTCGGTTTCGGAGGACTTATATTGTGACAGCGGTATCACAATGAATGAAGACAGGGGAAATGTGAAACACAAAATGGGATCGGGCTACTCAAATGTTGGGGGAAGCAAAAGTGCTAGGGAAGTGCAGGTGGGTCCAAAATTCAGGCCACGAGGAGGGGCACGTCCGAGTCTGCCACAAAAAAAAAAAACAAGAATCAGAGAAACTCAGTCCTGTCCCTCCGGCGCTGGGCTGGGCCGGTGAGACACAGGTGAAGTGGAGCTGAGTGGCGGCTCATAGCAGGGAGGGGCGGGGCTCCAGAGGCCCACACCACAATACATAAATACTGT